>NC_142401.1:7921991-8078741 GCF_059441095.1 Idiotropiscis lumnitzeri
AAGCTGCAGATGCCGAGTCACTCGGTCACACACTGACACCGAGAACCATTCCAGTCGCTGACCCTTCCACTCTGCTTTGTGATGTAATACCTACCGCGGTAATGCCTGATATTGAGGTTTGGAAGGAAGACCAAGATGAAAAGAGGCAATCATCAGAGCATGGTGAGTTCAGTGATGTTTCTCTGGAATCTTCCAAAGATGGGACAGATGAATTGGTGGCTCAGCAAGTAGAATCTGGCCCAGCCAATGAAAATGTTACGGGAATTCTAGCCCAGAATCCCGGGATATTCCGAGAGACGCCTGCGGAGATCAACAATGAGCTGCGGCTCCTTTGCATTCATACTGAAACGCGCAAGAGCGAAGATTCAAATGAGAATTCGGAAAAAGTGACCCCAAGTCAAACTGAAGAGGAGGAGGAGGTCAAATCTTTGGACTTCCAAGCCTTTGATGATGTCAAGGTGAAAGAGACAAACGCAAAGTCGCCCGAGGACAACAAAGATTTTAGAGGTCTTGAGGAACAGAGAGCTGAGTGTCAGAGTGACAGTTTACCAAATTTGAAATCATCTCATCCCTTACTTTCAAACACCAACCTTAAGGCCCAACCACAAACTCCGCCTCCACCACAAAAATCAAGAGAAGAGTTTGCCTTTCACTCAGAAACTGAATCCGCCCACCCGTCAACTCCAAACCACGAGTCTCCTGTTGGACTCCCTGAAATTCCATTTGATCTTCCTCTTCTGGACTCTACGCCTTCTCCTGAAAATTCCGTGCCGTTTTCACCCCCTACTCCACCTCCACCCGAGGAAAGTCAAAGTGTCCCCCCTGATATCCCAGAGGGAGCACAGCTTCAGTATCCAAACCCCTTGTGGGACGCAGTGAATCGCATCAGGAAACATACAGCTCCCGACTCCGAGAACGAAGAGGAGGAAATGTTTGAGTTTTGGGATCCTGAGAGTGTAGGTGTCGATTTAGAGCAGGGAGTCTTTGAAGAAGTCGAGGTGTTAGAGGGCACCGAGGTTGCACAAATGCTGCCACAGCCATGGCATGAGGACGACACGCTGTCTTGTAGTAGCGCCAGCAGCCATGACTCTGGGGACACGGTTATTATTGCAGACGAGGATGATCTGGAGGAAACGGAGGAGGGTGGGAGGAGCTCCCTGGTTGAAGCTGAACAAAACACAGCAGGAGAAGACGAGGGAGAAGGTGATGGCGATGAGAGAAAATGTCACCAGAGTGAGGAGTACCAAACAGTGGACAAGGAAACCAAGTAGTCCAGGGGTGTCAACTCACAATACTTTATTTTAAAAGTGTATGATGGGTAACAAATAAATGGCCTATCTCAAGGTTGTTAAAAGTGAAGAAAATGTGCTAGAAACAGGAAGTTAATGCGCAGGATTTGCCCTTCGTGGGCCACATCAAATGAGATTGCGGGCCAGATCTGGCCCCCGGGCCTTGAGTTTGGCACCTGTGATGTAGTCCAATTACAGTATGGGGAATATGTACACAGATTCTACAAGTAACAAAATGCCTGAGCACAATCGCCGAACACACCTGTAAAGTGACGCAAACTCTGCCTTTACAAAGATAACGAGCAAATAAATGTGGTTTTAATAAACCTCAACTCACGGATTAAAAAAAATAATCTGTATTATTTATGTGCATGACATTGAGATAGAGAAAAAACTCTCAAGTATGATACAGTATTAAACATGTTCCATATCAAATTGTGACATGTTTAAGGACATTTGGATAGTTGAAACCAAAATGTACGACAACGATAACAAATGTTTGACATTGTCGATAAAAATGTGAATTATTACTTTGGTACTAGCAGATTTTTTTAAATTCTGCTCATGGATTGGGTGTCTTGATTGTATTATTATCTCGTCATTTTACAGCTATTACAATTGATGTCCATGTCATCGAAATAGAATTGCAATAAAATACCTAAAACACACATTTTGTCTAGTTGTGATACTGTGTAAGTTTTTTGGTAACACACTACTAGGGGCTGATCAGTAGAAAATAAGAAATTGTATAAATAAAACTTTAGACGTTATGAGCAATACACTGTTGATAATATGATGAGGTGATATTTTGTTAAGATGTAAAACAATCTTTTAAAATCTCTAAACAAAAGGATTGCTTCAATAAACTATTGCGTATCAATAATTTCCCAAGAAAAAACGCAAGGCAGTTGCAGAAATCTGACAAAGTTTATATAAAAACTGGCTTGATCATACAGTTGAAAATAGTACAAAAATGACAAATATTTGGGGAGTGTGAAATGTATCGTTTTTTTCTGTCTTTCGAGGAGGGACATAAAGCACTCAGTTGCTCAAATGACATCAGTCAGAAATTTCCCATAATTTCTATTTGAGAGTTTACAAAGGAATTTTTCTACATCTCAAAGTATTATATTTTATCTTCATTTCTATATAAGCATCCTAAAGCAAGCAGCGTACCTCTTGAAAAAAATCCTGCAATCAAGTTTGAACAATTTCACAGTAAAAAATAATGTGCTAATCTAATTCCAGAGAGATATTGTTGACAGCGAGGTAGAGATATAAGGGATGGTGAAATGGAAAAAAAAAAAAAAAATTAACACAAACTCCCTAATCTCTACGTGTGACGCAACTTTTGAGGATTTGGAATCTAAGGAATTTTTATACATGACTATCTTTCACCTCTGTCGCCACCGCCATGGCGTGAACCGGCCATTATCAGCTGAGGAGAGACGGCCGCCATGGCGTGAGGATGTCAAAGTTCATCATGTGGGATTTTCAGAGCGTGGTCACAAAGGTCTGGCAAGGGCACACAATTAGAAGGCAGTGAGAAAAAAGACGATAAAGATAAATACAAAACTTTAAAGTTGAACACATTTTCCTTCAATTGGCTGGTTGAGATTTCAAAACAATTTCAGTAAAAACAATTTGGGAACATCTTTGCGACCTTTTATGAACCCTGTGGAAAACTGAAAATTAGCTTCATTTAGAGCTTCAAGAAATACTGGAAATAGAAGCAACGGTAGTAGTCATATATTTATCATATGCAATGTAAATATAAATTTGTGACTAATACACAAATAAAAAAAAAATACAAAAATTACCCGACTGACCTAAGATACCAGTGTCAATTTTTTAGTTACTGTAGATACATGTTCTACTCATAACAGTAAGCAAACGAAAAAAAAATTGAAACCCCGTGCTGACAGCAGAAATGACAAGACCGAAAGGATGCAAACAAACTTGTGTATGAAAAACAAAATTCCCACAAGTACCTGTCCGCTTGCTGCACAGTTTATCTTTGACATTTTCCGTCTCATGAGAGAAGAATTCGATGAGTTCGTCTTCGTGCTGCTCAGCAATGGCTTCACACTGCCACGAGACATCAAGATAAATCATTTCACACGGCAAAACTCACAATTTATCAAAACCTGTTTTAATGAAACTTAAATGAAAAAAATAAATAAAACTAAATCACGACAACAAAAATCTGCACCGCATTGTACTCACAGCAAATTTTAAACTGCCGGTGACTCTCGAGTCCAGCGCTGCCTCTGAGAGGTCCATGGCTTCACCGTTGCGCGATTTGACTCTAATGTAGGACTTCCTGTTGGTGGTGGCGTCCGTGTGCTCACCATAGTCCTCCATCCTCTCGCACACGCTTTCCATCAGCTCCAGGAGGTTTCCCTCAGAGCGTGCCAGAGGAACCTGCCGGCACATGTGCAATATAACCACCGTTGCAGTTGCTTTCACCATTCCGCATTTTCTTTTTCATAAAATGTAACTTTCCTCACGTTCACTTTAATTAAAAAAAAATAATACATCTAGCGGTCAGTCCCCATGTGTGTGAGGTTGTGTGTTATTTTTACAAATTATTGACCAAGCTAAAATTTTTGGAGGGTTTCCTGAAAAGTGATGGTTTGGGAGCTATGCGAAACCCTAACCCTAACCCTAGTTGGAAACCCTAACTATGTTGGAAACCCTAACCTTAGTTGGAAACCCTAACAACATGGATCCCTGTTTGAGCCTGACTGTGCATTACATAGACGACAAGTGGCGACTGCGCACCAGAGTACTCGAGATGGCACATTTTCCCGATGATTGACAATTGTTTATTTGGCTTTTATTTTTCATTGAAAGTAATGTGTACCAGTTGGTCAATAAAAAAAGCAGTTAATTCCTGCATTTATTTTGATTTTGGTCCACGGGGGGAATTTATCGTGCATTTATCGCTATCGAGGTAAAATTGCTCAATTTATCGCGATATTGATTTGAGGGCAAATCGCCCAGCCCTAGTTTGATACCATCTTAATACATGTTAGGTGAAACAATTCTTGGACGATTTATTTTAATGTGGAACAATTCGATTCGGTTCTTTAGAATACAGATGAATTTGAGAGGCTAAGATGCAATGAGTTTCTTGTTGTCATTTTGCAATATGAATCAACTTGTCAGTAGGCTATTGCGAATGTGGAATTTCCTGCAAACGCATTACATACCTCAAATAAAAAATATCTTGATATATTTTAAAGTGGAACATTCAATGCATTCACATATGTTAAAGCATAAGTGATTTTCCAATTCAAATCGTATTTTTACATTCACATATTTTATTTATTGATTTTTTTTTAAACACGTGTAAAATGACCGCCCCCCCCCTAATCTAATGTGGCACTTGGGTACACAAGTTTGGCTACCCATGTGCACGCAGAGAGATGACTGGATAGCACACTGACCGCCCTGATGGACTGACTACCGTCCGGGTTGATCCGAAACGAGCCAGTCTGGATCATTTTCTTGGGGTCAACTTGCGAGATGGCCCACTCCATCTCGTCCACCAGAGCCCTGCAAGCTGAGGGGGGTACATGCGTCATGTACTATTTTGCATTTGCACATTCAATGGCGCATTCATAATGGAGATGAAGGCGGAGGCAGACACCAACCTCCACATCGGATGTCTTGTCCTTGTCTGGCTGCCTGGCAGGAGCTCAGTAGGAAGAAGAGCAAACAGGTTGAAAGCAGGGGAGCAACTTCCCTCATGGTGCGTCTATTTAATACAATAATGACCACAGGTGGGTTGCCGTTACATCAGACAGAAATGATGACGATGGTGACGAAGTTAGCCGGCTTCTTTTTGGCAAGAGCTAACATACTGTGGGGGAAAAACCTGCACCGAATTACGTGAACGCTACTAAAATAGACGTTTAAAGTGGCGCTGAAGCAATAAGTTAGGATGAAACTCACCAGAAGCTGGCGACGATTTGGTAGAGTTTGACGCTCATCTTGTTCGGCGAAATGTGGTGACGTAGCACGTAGCGCAAAACGTCAACATGGGAGACAGCGACCCCTATGGTCGGGATGACGTAATCATACAGTTTTCAACCAAAAGTATAAAAAAATACAAATTAAAAATAATAATCTGTTTTACTTGTACCTTTACTCAAATATCACTCTAAAACGCTATATATTAATGACTCTTTAAAATAGTAATTTACCCAAGAAAAGTCTATTCTTATTTAGATAAAATGTATCAGTTAACATTTTTGAATCATTAGGGCTATCAGTTCACATCAACCAAATGCAATCCAGTACTTTGTACAGTATCTAGTTGCTGCTATAAATTAGGTAATATGTTTTTACAGCACACCGGAAGGCCACAATTGAGGGTTGAACCTGGAATTAAAGAATGTTTGTTTTTCTACATTTCCATGATCATGCCGTAGTTAAGACAGTAGACCTTTTAATTCACAAAATGCACATTAGTTTATTAAATTATAAAAATACATAACACAAGGTAGACATTTATAAATGTAACCATGGGTTTAAAAAAAGGAACCACAGTAATGTCGAATACTGTGTTATAATATAAAATCATATAATTTAAAAACTGTCAGTTTCTTGCTTTGGTTGGTTTATCGTGGAATATGATGTGGTCATTGAGTAATTCATATACACGGTCCGCCATCATTGCGTTTATCATGGTCACAGTGGCAATTAAGTGCGAAACAAACATTTTCCTTTTCTCTCTCAAGAACATATAAAAAAAAAAACAAATAGATTCCACTTGGAATTGACATTTATGCACCAATGAGTGGGACAGACCATAAATATATAAACTCCAGGACTAAATTTTAGCTAGAAGGGGAGACACAAATTTATTTTCAAAAGAACAAAAAAAAAATAATGACAATATTTGGTCCAGTTGTCAAACCTGCAAAAACCTGATTTTTTTTTGTGATGTTAGATGTGAGGCACTCAGGTGGAGGCACTACAGCATTTAGTCAAATACCGAAGAGCATTTAACCAGGCTGCATTCTGACCAGGGGTTTCATCATTTCATCCCATTTTCCAGGTTATGTAAGTGAAGTACAAGGTAAGATAGGAGTTTATTAAAAAATGAGCAAGTGTTGACAATAACAGCTTATTGACCAGCAGGTTATTTTGTAAAGCTGCTCACTGACACTTTAGTACTCCAGCATATTGAACTACAAAAGGCCACATTATGCACAGCTCAGCGAATGTTACCACCCACAATGTAAAACAATTTCCATTCAAATATTCAGCATGTTTCTCCCAGCACTTCACTTAAAAAATGCACTTCACATAAATACGTGGACTAAGAATAAATGACCAAATATATAAATTAATGACCAAGCAATACTGTTCAGATGCGATGACCAAATTCAATTACATTAAACGTTCAGCAGGTTTCCTACCATAAATTCAACAAGCATCCAACAAATATATTTACACATTTTTAAGAGAAGTGCATTTTTCTATAAAATACCTTTTAAATACACGTATAAATATTGATGTACAACAATTTACAGTTTGTACTGTATATCATGTGCACACAGCTCCGATGATAGAAAAGTCCCATATCAAAAAAATATTCTAAGTATCCTCAAAATGTTAAAATTGATGAATTATATGAAAAGATACCATATAAACTTTTGCCATTGTTTATTTTAAGCCAAAAGGCCCCATTGAAGAATGCTAATTTTGTAGTTAACTGTAGATGTACAAGGTCAATCTTTTATTTATATATTTTTTTTATGCATTTAACAGAGTATGTTAATATAATTAGCCTTTTTATTATTACTACATCGTTTAAGAAAATATTGCTTTTTCAGTGTTTTTTTTTTGTACCTTTGGCTGCATGTTTCATTCATGAAATTACATTGAAAAAAGACCAAAAAAAAGTGCAACATGGGCCTGCGTAGTTTGGCATTTGATTTAAACAGCAACGACGACACATTGGACATTATAAGGGCACTTTAAAGTGGAAGGCACTGACAGGTGACGATGCAAAGATACTGGCCAGGCTGCACGCCCATCAGCGCATTCACGGTGCGTCGTCCATCTGCGACTTGTTCTCATCTCTCGATCACACCATCCACATCGATGTCGTTCAGTAAGTAAATATCTGTGTGCCGTGCAAACCCCATCTGCAGGAGAGAGGAAGGACATTGGTGAGGCACACTTGGGATACTTAACCAAGGGAAGTGTTCAAAAGAGTTCCTCAGTGATTATTGTTATTCTGTAAATTAGTCTGGTTAAGACAACATGTACAGCAAATGAAAAGAGCGACACGGAGGGAAACAACATGTTAACACATTGTACTTATTTGGGCCCATTTGTGCATCTGTGAGACTGTAGAATCAAAAGTGGTGATTTTTGAAAAACAAACATTGAGGCGGAGGGAAATCACATGACTGTTGATTTGAATTTGTGATAAATTGAGGGTGCTCACCTTTCCTTATTTAACCCTGGAAAGTCCTGCAAAAGAGCATTTTTGCACTAGTGTACACACAACGCGACTGTCCATTATAGAATGGATCGGCAATGCGTCACATCTATTGCCATTATAGTTAATCAGACTTATTTCTTAAAGAAAACTCTTTGAAATTCAGACATAAGACACCATATACAGTAAGCAGTGTTTCCCGTTTATTTTAAACAAATGGTGCGTCTTAGAAGCAGAGGACACAAATAAGACAACAAACGTACACAATACTGCATTAATGTTACGTTTTTTTCCCGCGAATGAACACAGGAGTGAACATATTTTTAAGAAAAAAGAATTAATCACAATGATAAGTGGATGTGAGCAGCCACAGATAATCATGGACATGCCGCTCTGGCAACAACACTTGGCAACCATTTTAAAGCGAGAATATATGAATATAGCATTCATTAAAAACTCACATGTATTTGTCAGGTAAACAAAAAAAATATGTGTTGTGCTTAACACAGTGCTTTAGTTGTTGCGTTTAAAAAAAAAAATAAATAAATAAAAAAAAAAACTAAATGTTGTCCAATTCTAACATTGTGATGAGCTTGGAAACAGTTCCAGAATTCCACGCAAAAACACTAAAGCTGTTGTGTGCAAAACACTGCCACATTTCTTCTCATCACTTGGAAATAAAAAGAGCAGAGTTCTGAAATTCTGAAAATGTGTATGGTCGGTTACTCGGAAGACTCCAAATTTTGCTGAGGTGCAAATGTGGGTGTAACGGTTTTAATGAGGTTACGGGGTATAGAAAGTACTGTACATCATATAATAACACCTTAGAAAATAGGTTATTACAACATGTAAAAATGGTTTCAAAGTAAACCTCCAGGTTAAATTGAAGCGATTATCAGCTTTAAGTGATAAAAGCTAATATGATTGAATTTTACAGCAGTTGAAATAATTGTTTATAGTTAGCTCATATAGTGTGACTGATTATTTCAGTTTTTTTTTTTAAGTTTATTGTAGAGATGAACTTCTGTTGCAGCTAATTTTTAAATGCGATGAAACACTTGAAAACAATACAGATAATTATTTAAAAATAACAGCACGTGATGAGCCTCTTGTTTTTTCGGGGAAAGTTGAATTCAGACCAAGTGCTGCGTTTGATTCCCACTTCTTATGTCATTAGTATGAGAAATGGTCCCTCAATTTTTTTTGTCAACAGGGTTTTACAATTGACTTGATCAGTCACTCAGCGTCCGATGGGCTCAAACTGTAACTTTATTTCGATGTCTAAGGCATTCAAAGAGATTACTGGGTCAAATAAGAGGAGGAAAAAGTTGCTCGCGTCGGTCTCTTCAGATTCTTATCTTGACACCCCCCGCCAAACGTTATTACAAAACAATCCAATGAAAATCAATTACCCCGAGCAAAAAAAAGAAAAAAAAAAAAGGATATTGTATAATTAGGTCCATCAGATACAGATTGCAATTTAAAAATGTACTGGCTTTTAACTTGGGTTATATGTTAGATAAAAATGCGGAAACAACATTCATCATACCAAAAGGACACAAAAAAAAAGAAAAGAAAATTTGAACACAGATGCACAAATAAAGAGAATGGGCCGCATTCTTTGTCATTAAACGTGGCCATATAAAATGTGTCTCTATTTTACACGGTTGTGCTTCATCAACTTGGATTCGTTTATATGACCCAAAGTTGCTCCCATTTGATCACTTTTTCTGTGACGTGTAAGTCAGGAAATTCCATGAGAGCATACATTTATCACACAGGCCCTTCCATAAAAAAGACACATTCAAGCTTTTTAGCAGCTTTTCCTGAAATGACGTCAGCACAAAGCCAAGTGAAAATGAATCAGGACAAAAAAAAAAAAAAAAAGTGCAATCATTATTGGCACTAACTAATACTTGGATTCATCTAAGCACAATTGTGCAATTGTGTGCCTTCAGTGCCTCCGACACGTTGCAGCCTCAAAATATTATAACGCAGCTATGCTGCATATTATTTGGCATAACAACTCTGACTTTTGAGTCGATTCACATAGGAAACAAACTTATGATGCAGCAAATAAAAGAGGTTGAAGAACTACAGTGCCTCAATAGCATCTGGTAAAAATAATAACGGCGTATAGAGATGTAGAATGGGATGGCCCAATTTCTTTTTCCATTTTTAACATTTCCTTCATTTAACTCATTCTGCCTTTTAACTGTCTGTTGTGCGAACATTTTGTGCCTCTTTTATTGACCTGACGCTTAAACTTAAATGCTGTCAGCTACCCCAGTTTATTCTGCATGAAGACTGCAACAATTTGATAAATGATGTAAAAATACTGTCTGATACGTTCGTAGCGCATAAGTTTAAAGATTCTATTTAAAAAAAAAATACAAACGTAGTATTAAATGTGCTTTGCCATCTATGCACGCAAAGACGGTGTCACATGTAAAGGAACAGATAGTGTTCAACAATGTCGACTTTTTAAACTCTATTCATACAAAAGTGTTTATATTATGGCATGCGCAGTCAAACGCTACCCTAATGTCAACTTTACAGAAGCACAATCTGATAACCGGCCCGACACGAGAAAAACATGATGGATTGACAGGGAAAACGCTTCGACATGAACTCCAACAGTCCCGCTTGAGTACAAGGCTCAGAGTCTTCAGAAGAAAGAGGAATGCTGCTGGTTACTGTGCTGTTCACCTCTAGGAGTCGCACTCAGACTGTTCCTCTATCAACACAGCAGGTCGATTGCTTACCCTGCTGCCAAAGTCCAGACAGGAGACCCCCAGAGCGACCAAACAGTGCCACGCCTGCACACAAGACAGGAAAGACCGTTCAAGGAACAAAATGATTGCATTGAGAATTGCTTGCTTGCCACCTCATTGCTGTCAAAAGTGGTCCATTGAGCGCAATGATATGCAAGCCACACCCACTACATATGAGCAACAAATCTTAACATTTTTCCATACCAGTACACAGAAATAAAAGAGGGAAAAAAATAAATGACAACCTAACTGTTGGATATAAACATGGAGCGCCTCGAAAATTAATGAACAGTACCGACAAATAAGCATTTTGAAGCTGTGGGGGGAAAAAATTGCTTTTTATAGTTTGAACTTTATTGGAGTTAGCAGGATTATAGAAACAATATATAAAATAATCAAATTAAATAAATAAATTAAAATAAATTAATAATATTTTTTTTATATTCAGAATTTTCCTTAGTGACAAAAAAGTAAAATAAATGACAATATCAATTTTGTAAAACACTCCAAAACTAACTAGCTACCAACTCACCAGGTAGCCTACAAAGCACAGATAGGCGACGGAGAACAGAGAGGCCAGGACATAGAGCCAAACACTGTGTAGAGTCGTCACGTAAACCACCACAAAGTACATGTTGATGGCACAAACCAGCAGGATGACAATGCCACCACCGATCTTCCAAAACCTGAAGGAAACAAGTAGATACTTCCATTAACAAAATGGCGGATTTGGCACAATTTGGACACTTTTACACAGGGATGTACTCACTTTTGTTGCAAGACATTAATGGTTGTGTGTTGAGTTATTTTGACTATCTACATTACGTTACTTGCAAAATGTCATTTTTTCCACAATTGTCCCATTTAAAAAAAATTTAAATAGAAATAATTCCAAAAATACAAAATAATTTTTATACTGTACTTGTTCTATTTCGCGAAATTCAGGAGGAACTATTGGGTCTGTTCAATAATCTGATTCAGAGAAGCGTCTCAACACAACAGAGAATACTTAATAGTCACTTGGTAGATGTTTCTAGTTTGCTTACAAGCCATTTGCAAAGTCGTTCATGATGGACGTCAGGCTGGTGAAGGTCAAAATTGGGATCAAGGCAAAAGGAAGCTGAGGGACGAGAAGCAGAATTTATTTGTACACGCCTTATTCCAAAAGAATCTCACAGCCAACTTAGAAAATATAAATATATATAATATTCCTAAATGAGTCCGACCTGCATGCTTTGTAACACATTAAGGAAATCGTTCATCCCAGTCAGATGCTGCACATCCTGAAAGATGGCCACCAGCAGCGTCGGCGTGATGGCGATGGAACGCGTCAGCAGCACTCGCGCGAACCGAGACCACCGCAGGTTTAAGAAACCCTTGCCACACAGAAAGGAATAAAACCTAAGCACATTGCATTTCTTTCCTTCGATCCACATCGCCAACGACCACGCAAACGTACCTCCATAACAAACTGTCCAGAGTAGGTGCCTGTCATGGTGGAGCTCTGTCCTGCTGCAAGGATGCCGATGGCCCAGATGTACAGCGCGGCGGGGCCAAAGAAGCAGCCCAGAACCACCCCCTGAATCATAAGTGACATAAAATTCATTTTTAAAACAAGTATTTTCCAGGATGCACTCAACCTCAATGAGCTAACCTAGAAAAAAAAAAATCTACATTCACTAAAAGTAGCATCATTATTTCATTGACCTTTAATAAACTTCTTTAACATCTTACAGCAAGTACTGATGATCAGACATACCCCCTTGTAGATATCGACCTCTAGTGTTTCATTGTTGTTGGGGAAGAGACCTTGGTGAGGGATGCTGGATGCGTTGCACTCTTGGTTCTGCGGCCAAAAAAAAAAAAAAAAGGTACATTTTATAGCGTAGTTGAGTGTGACTGCTCATACGCCAGTATACGCACCACAACCCAGTTGGTCTTATCGTAGAAGGCCTCGGCAAAAACAGCGACAACAAAGACGTTGATGAGGAACGAGATGAAGAGCGCGATGGTGGACTCAATGAAGAAATACTTGTTGGCTTCCTTGACGTCCTTCTTATTTCGACGGTCAATGTCACGAGACTGGTGCAAGGGGGGGAAAATAATAATTCAGAGTTAATATTTATTGCTTTCACTCACACAGAGACACACTTCATAGAACCTGGAAAATCAAACGATGGAAGAGGTTGTTTTGAAAATTCAGCATTTAGATCGACACTTTCAGGGAAATATTTGCTATTACAGTAAATTGGATCACATAATATGCCAGTGTACTTCAATAACTCTGGATTCAATTCCGTTAACAAGTAATGTATTTTTTGTCAATCTGAAGAATGGTTTAATTTTTAAAGCTTTTAGACTACAAAAAAAATCATTGGGTTTAGCTTCCAAGTGAATGTGTGTACTATATGCTACAAGTCACATACAACACTTTCTTGACACTAAGACGCCACCTAGTGGTACAAAGTGAAGCCGTTTGTGCTTTGAGTAATAAAACAGCGAATAGGTGAGATTTTCAGCGAATAACAAGAAAACTGCCAATTGGTGAGTTAGTGACTGATGAACCATGATTCTGCATGGGACCGATGTCTTCCGAAAATAAATTATTCGGAGAAAAAACAATTCTCACTTTGACCAGAGCCGAGTGAAGGTAGATGTTGTGCGGCATGATGACAGCTCCTACGATGCCAACAGCTTGCTCCAGTTGCGGTGGCCCACATCCGGCACAGTACGGCAAGAACATGCCCTTCAGCACCTCCCCCTGGTTTGGTTTCACAAGCACATACTACGGAGGGAAAAGCAAAGAGTCAATGTAGTACGCTGTTGATAGCCTCTGTTGAAAAAAAGTGATAAGGGGAAAAAGGGGAAATGTTACCTCGTAACCAAAACTTAAAGCCATTACAGTGATAAGAAAACCGAAGAAAGCTTCAAGTTTTCTCAGGCCTACAAAAGGAATCGGACGGCGTCAATACTGACGGCACATTTCAGTGATAGCTTTGATTTAAAAATAATCACATACCGTATTTGTCCAAAAAGAGGAACACAAACGTATCTGTGATGGTAATGAGTACCCCGGCCCATAAAGGAATCCTGAGGAAGAAGCAAAATTGAGAAAAAAAAAGACATTCTGACCAACTATGACAAAAATATTCCACTTTCAGGGAGTAATAGAAAATATCCGATGAGGTACCTGCCCACAGAGAGAAGATTGAGAGCTATTGCACATCCAATCACCTCCTGCATGTCGGAGCCAATAATCGCCAACTCCACCATTATCCACAGTATGATTCGTGGGACCTGCAGGGAATAGTGCACAAGTTCACTGTTATGAAGAAACCAAAACAAAAAAAAAACCGGAATCATCACGGTACAGAAGGGGAGTGAGGATGCTCACAGTGGAATACTGCCGGTTGCAGACTTCCGCCAGGTGCATTCCCGTGACGACGCCGAGACGGGCCGCCAACCTCTGCAACAGCAGACCGATGATTGTGGCTCCCAACAGCACCCACAGGAGCTGAGGAGGAGAGACAATACCGGCACGAGATTCATTGGAGGGAGTTAGGGCTGGGCAAAATGGCCTGAAAATAAAATGTGACTTTTTTTTTTTCTTTTCACGGAATACAAATTCTTTTTTTTGCCTCCTCTTCATTTTTTTTAATGATACTAAGAAACCAATTTGAATAAATCCATCAGTGATAGTAAACATTAATTCATTCACTACCAGCCGACTTAAAAAAAAAAAAGGGGGTGTGGGGGGATTTGGACGTCTTTAGCCGTCAATGGCAGTAATAGCTAAATTCTATCCCTTTGTTTTCGGCGAAGTAATGCAGGACAAGTAGCTTTCAAATCTTGAAACGGTAATGGTTACCTAACCCAGCCACGATGACTAAACTTCAATAACATAAAAAATACACATTTATTTACAGGTGTGCAAATTACATCATAGGCCGCATTGAAACTGAAGCGTTTGAAGACCGAAGCCATTCACGATGAACAATATCATGCCATGAACTCACCTTAAATTTAGCTTCTGCTCCAGACTGCAGGTCAGACTCAATGTTTCCTGGATCTAAATAAGCGATGCTCATCAAGAACCCGGGTCCAGTAAAAGCCCATAGTTTCCTAAAACTGAACACCTGAAAACAAGAGAATAGAACGTAAGACTATTCTCTTTCACCATACTTAAAAGATGTTAAGCATGCTTCTTAAATCCAATATCAAGGACCAGTACATTTTAAAGCTTAGTACCTGATTGACATTTTCGGGAATGGCCACCTTCTCTTCAAAGTATGTGGAAAAGGGCTCCTCTAAGTCTGCGGGGGACGCCGGAGGAGAAATGGCGCTGTACTGGTTGGTCTGAATGTCTTCGTTGTCATAGGGGGAGTCCTCTAAGAAAACACACACACAGAGATATGCTTTATCAAATATTGTATTGCTCTGCCGTCACAACTAATCAAACATAGACATAGTTAGCTCAAATGATCAGTTTGGATGTTTTCAGTAAAATAATCAGGAAAAAAAATGCTATTTTCTGCATTAAACATCTACGTCTTTCTATTAACTAGTTACTTTTATACGATAGGTATTTGTAAAAGAAATGAAAAGGAAAAAGTTACTCATGTCCATTTAACTCATTTACTACCATTGACGGATAAAGACGTCAAAGATTTTTTTTTTTTTTTACTTGGCTAAAAGTAAATGAGTTCAAAGTTGCTGTTTAGTTCCATTTTTTTCTGATTTAGATCCTTCATTACTGACACCTACTGGCCCCAAAGAACAACGTGGACTTGCCTGACCAGTGACATTGAATTACATGACTTTGCCTCTAAATGTCAAAACATCCTGACAAAGAATCCGTCGGCAAGTGTTTCAACATACCACCGTGTGGGCACAAATAAAGCAAACTGAACTTTAAGCCGAGCATCACTCATACCGAAATAGAGTTCACTAAATAGAACTGTCAAAAGCCAACAAGAATAAAAAAGGTTTAAATCTCTAAAAATATTGTATTAAATATTTTTAATCCCCAGTGGCAGAACGCCGACTAGAATGAAATACTGCCGTTCTGATGTCAAGGTGAGCGTGAGTGTGTGTGTGGGGGTGTGTTCCAGAATCGCTCATGTTTCTGTTGATGTAATGAGTTACCTTGGAGGAGGTCTCCATCCTGCTGGGCCTTCATCAGGGCAGGCCGGTAGATCCCTGAGAACTTGAGGGATGACTTTCAGCCTCCTAAAAAAAAAGAAAAAGAACACAAAACTGTTTGAATATTTTAACTGAAGCCTGCAAGATTTAAAGGGAGTACTTAATTTGATAATGTTGTGTTTTGTGGTCGAGTGCAGCCATCCGTCATACGAGCAAGGAACAAATCATGTTTTGGAAGTTGTTGCAGAGTAGGTGAAAACAATGCAAGGTTGACTTTTTGTATGACAATGATGACATTTATTGGAGATTTGGTCCCTAAGAAGCACAAGTCTTCATCTTTTCTATCAATAGTTTTAATTGCAGTTGAACACATGAACATGCAATAATGATTGCTCTATCTACTTTCAATATGAAATGTTTTAGGGCAAAAGTTCCCCTTCCACTTGAAATGAAACCTTCCTCCCACGCTCCACACTCTCTCTCTTTTTTTTTTTTTTAAACTCAGTACACTTTTAAGTCAGCAACCCAAGGATGTAATGCCATTGCAGGCAAAGGGCAGAACCTTGAAACACTTCTCTCACACAGACTCGACACATGACTGTAAGCTCACGAGGCAAATATTACAAAGACATTTCGCCACCCAGTCAAGGTTTCACTTCCTCTGCAATTAATATTTTCCAAGTGACTGTTTGACACCGTTTGGATGTGCGGAACAACAGGATCATTCATAGAAACATTTGAGGACGTCATAATTTCCTTTTAGTGAAAAACCAACAACATTGTGATCATTAAAAATAGGAAGCACATATGGCCCGCGGGTTATTTTATTAAAACAAATTAATGTATAATTAAATACAAAAGGGACAATGGAATGAAAATAATGCATTTTGAAAACAAATCAGAGGTCAACTTGCATGCTTGAACAAATTTGGTCTGATCAAGGAGGGTCTGCTGAATAGCCAACCAGTTGAAAAGATAATGACCGGTCATGCGGTGCAGTCTAATGGACTAGTTTGTCATTCCATATGAGGCCAGTGGGCCACACAGGTTCGCATGATCTGAGTGAAATTCCCTCAATGGACTGATCACATGATCCTTTCGTATAAAACGGAGGCAAATAAATGTGGATGTGAAGTCAAGGGATGTGTCATCATTTTTTAGTCGAGTTCATTTTAAAAGTAGCACATTTTGTTATCTGCACTACTTTGCCATATTCTAATAGGACTAAATTCCAGTCTGGAACATAGCGTACTGTTTTATGTGTCAGCACTAATTCCTTCCGCTTCTTATGCGAGCAGAATTTAAGTAATTGACTGCTGTCTTGCAATCTTTGCATCACTCACTGTAGTGGCTCACATGGACTGGCATACTGCTAATTACAGATACCAGTGTTAAAATGTTACTTTTTACTCATTTTCCATAAACATAAACAATATTTTGACCTGGGCCAATAGTATCTTAATAATACTGTAAAATTATGCAGTACAGATCTTTCCAAAAATATTTAGTAGCCTATCTGACATTAATAAATTAATAATCAAACCTTCAAATCAATGGTTCAAAGAAAATGAAAAGTGTATTTTTATTAGTTATACTGCAGATGTCAAGGCACAATTTAAACTCTGTAGGGCTTCTGTTCCTAATGTTAGGAATCATTCCTATGCTGTCCTAATGTTGCGAGATTCACCCATGACCTCTCAAAGAACAACAGGTCCACATTTCTAGGTGATTCGCTATTTTGTGTCACTTTAGCTTACATCAAACAGTGAAAGAATCACATGTCGGGTATTTTATTGCTGTCAAAATGCATCATATTTAACTCTAACACTATGTACGGGTGAAAGTATTGCCAGCGCAGTTCACAAAGGTTTTATGGCAGTGACAGTTTGGACCCTGGAAGAACTTTTCTGATCTTAAGAGAAATTGCTATTTTGAAATTAAGTGTTCAGTCAGGCATGGAACATATTGTGGATTGGGACTTACCATGTGATATTTATTAGAATAATACAAATTTATAACAAATATTGTGCTCTTAGATCTGAATGGGGGGAAAAAGTAACAGCGAGATAAGCCGCTTTATCAGTACTGGGCAGCTTTTGCAATCACAAGTGCCCATCTGTGACAACTCCCAAACGAACAAGTGACGTCTAAAGGTATAACAATTCAGTCTGTGGTGCTCAAAGTTCCATACAAAAAAAAGATAATGAAGAATATTTAGGTGTTGTTCTGGTTAACATAAAATATAGACACACACAATATGTTCTGCTTGTACTTGAAAGTGGCCAGCCTTGAATTCAAAGTCTTGCTGCAGACCATCTCACTCAATGTAAACTTTGACCTTCATTACCGGAACATCTGGGAACGTGCCTAAAATAAAAGTTTGAGCTTTAAAAACTGGTTCATCGAGATAATCGACAGGATGAATAGCGATGACGCAATTGGAAATAGTGTGCCCAAATTCAACTAGAATTGCAGTTGTGACTACAAACTATTCAAATAAGTTTGCTTAAAAAAAAACGCATGACCCAAAAAACAAAAAAGACAGCTTAGATTACATAATGAAATTGTAGTGACAAAGACGATAAGATAATGACCATTATGATGGGGATTTATTGAGGTTTTAAAGTAGCTCCTTACTTTGTGATCAAAACTTGTAACATCTCGTTCTGATGGCGTGGGATGAATAAAAAAAACAACGTGCTGACTCTGACTTCTGTCCTTTTTGTACATGTGGCACGGTACAGTATGCCAAACCTTACCAACCGTACACAAAATAAAGTCCGCGGCAGGTTGACAAAGTCACACAGAAGCTAACATACGCTAAGTGCTAGCTTCCGAGATTGCATCGCTTAGTGACCTTTAGTAAAGTATAGAAAACATCCTTACCTGATTATAGCGTAGGGAAGAGCCACTAATATTGTAGTTCGGCAATGGCGTCCGACATCCAACAAGCACCATGGGTATAAATATAAGGTCGAAGATTGGAATCGGCGTTATCAAGTTGAACTCTCAGGCACATTTGTATCTTGACGGATCTTGCCATGTCAACTTTTAGTTTGAGAGTACTGCGCATGCCCAGAAAACAACACTGCTCTGATTGGTCAATTGATTATTTCTGTATCCCTTTATTTTGTCTGCCAGGTCAAACGTCGTAGACTAAGATCCTTAATTGTAGTTTTGGTCATAGACCAATTAACATTAATTTCGTCTTGGGTCTTGAGTCGTATTAGACATCCATCCATCCATTATCTGTACCGCTTCTCCTCACTAGGGTCACGAGGGGTGCTGGAGCCTATCCCAGAATCTTTGGGCATTGTTGCCATATTTAACGTGGGACAGAAATATTGGGTGGAAATGTGCCATTTTACAGGCATAGCGGGATTTCGTGGACTTCACAGAAAGATTTTAAACTATCCCAGCTTGGGCTAGCGATTTGTCAGCCACAGGACGCATTCACAGCTATGAATCTTTTAACAAGCACTGTCTTTGGACAATTATGATTTTGAACTTGTCACTTATGGATGGGAAGATGGATACGATTAAAGGCTTGTGAAATTTGTACTAATGATAATACTCAATACCCAAATTGAGTGTAAACCTACTTGCGAATTCCGTAATATTGCAATGGTGAAGGTAATATTCAACTTCTGCAATATGTGGTCATTTTTATTAGAGGTAAAACTTCTGCTTAGAGTCACGCCACAAATATTTTAAGCTCATCTGCTTGGATACACGCCACAAATATTTTACGCTCAACCCTGTCATCACGTTGGTGCGACCTCTCGCGAGACTTTTGTCCACACCGCATAAACTAACTCGCTAACGAGGCTAACGAGCTGCCTTTGAACAACATGCACGGACGGTCCGAATGAGAGAACGAACCGCAGAATTGAGGAATGGAGTGCAGAGATATCAAGGACCAGGTACACGCAGAGTGTTTTGCTAACTGAAATTGTGATTGTTTTCTAACTTTGTAACACAGCCGATTGACTTGGTGACATTTCGAGCAAAGTTCGCTAACGGGCTCACGGCGATGTTATTATAACCGCTACACCGAACTGAAGTCGTCTGAATTGCGATTTGCGTAGTAACGTTTGTGGTGATGATCTGTCTTTTCTGCTGCGGCACTTTTTTTTGTTTCTGCTGTCTTACACAACTGTCTTGCAGGGCCATAGCGACTTTGTGGTTCTGGTTTTGAATACTCACAGCTAATTCTCCTTTCCCTTAAGGTTTTGATTTGGTCTTTTCTCATGTTTGTTATTCTTCTTACATTTAAAATCACTCTTGCAGTGTCCACTGGTCCAGGCTATTTTCAGCCGAAATACTGAAGAAGTGACGTTTTTGTTAAGCCATAGAGAGGATGTCAATTCATTGGTAATATTATTCCACTATTTCTTTTTTGGTTTGTTTTTGTGTGTGTGTGATGTTGCATTGTTAGTATAATGCGTCCAAAATGTTTTACACAGGATCATGAACAAAGCACACCCCTTCATGCTGCGGCCTACCTTGGCGACATTCACATTATGGAACTACTTATCACCGCCGGTAAAGGTTGAAATATTGAGTGTTCCTAAATCACTTCGCTTTGAAGGCTTTGTTTTTCTTTCTAACAGGTGCCAATGTCAACGCTAAGGACCAGGGGTTGTTGACCCCTTTACACAGAGCAGCTGCTTCCAGAAATGAAGTATGCTCATCCTTTACATCAGACTGTGTCAAGGAATGCCGTACAAATTGTTTCTTTGGACTTTTCTTGATTTGTATTTTTTTCCTTCGTCTTCTCTTCAGAGAGCTGTGGAGCTACTTTTAAAGCACAGTGCAGAGATCAACACACGGGACAAATTCTGGCACACACCACTACACATGGCTGCAGCAAACTGGGCTTCAGGCTGTGCTGAATCGCTGATACCTCATGTGTGCAGCCTAGATGTTTATGACCGCTCAGGAAGAACGCCTTTGCATCACGCAGCACACAGCGGACACGGAGAGGTAAGACATTCACGGGTGTGTGCTTGTTTATTGTTAATCAAGGGGCTCGTTCTTAATTTAGATCATTGTCCACAGTACATTTTTTTTATTTCAAACTGTTGATTATGTTCTGTAGATGGTGAACTTGCTTCTCAACAAGGGTGCCAACGCTAGCGGTAAAGACAAAAAGGAAAGGCAGCCGATTCACTGGGCTGCATATCTCGGTAAGTGGCGGTGATCTTGTTGACTGAAAATTTGGACAGAATGCTGAAATGGTTTAGACACAAATGTTAAAAATAACCTGCGATTCATTGTCAAATTGTGTCTTGCTCATTGTGCAAATACGGCAAACTGAACACCAGAAGAATACTTTATGAAAAAAAATCACCTTTACAGGCATTTTCTTAAGTGAAAAATCTGAGACCTTCTGGAAGGAAATTGTGTAAACCTTCCCGTGTCTATTTAAACACAAAGGTTACTGTAGTCTCAGCAACTATAAATAAAACTTGTGTGCAGTACAACCCTTGCTTCCAGGGGCTGTTTATTTCCCCCTGCTAATACCATGTGATCCCAAGTAAACAGCTCCGTTTATGTGTGTTCACACTTCTGTTGCATCCTTCGCCACACTGGTGTTTATCACTTCCCAACTCTAAAATAGATATAATAGCAGGCAGCCATTTATTGCCCAGGAATGTAAATAATCTATCGACATGGTACAGAGGGAGCATAAAGCAAAGCACCTAAGAAGTTAAACATATTCACACTTTATCAACTAAAAGTTATGAGCAAATTGTAAATCAATTTGAGTACACAGTATAGCTATTTTTTTTTAATTAAAATCGGAAACCAGACCCATGCAACAGTGAGATTTTATATACGGTACACAATGGTGGCTGGCTTGATTTATTAAAAAAAAAAAAAAAAGTCAATGTGTTTGGCATGTGTAAAATATTGTGATTCCTCCCTTCCCCTTTTCCAGGACATTTGGACGTTGTGAAGATGCTGGTGTCTCACAGTGCTGATGTGACATGCAAAGACAAACGTGGCTACACACCGCTGCATGCTGCAGCAATCAGTGGACATGTAGATGTGGTCAAATATCTTTTGGGTCTTGGAGTGGAGGTATATTTGTTTCTTGAAATATGATCCAAAAAGCCGAAAATGTGTGATATATATAATTTTATCTGAATTGATTCCATTGTACTGTTTTTCCACTCGCTGCAAACCAACAGAAAAGTGACTTTTTTTCCCTTTCCCCTGCCTTGCAGACTGATGACCCAAACACGTTCGGGAACGCGGCGCTCCACATGGCCTGCCAGACGGGCCAAGAATCTGTCGCCTATGAGCTGGTCAACTGTGGCGCCAACATCAACCAGCCCAACCACCATGGCATCACGCCGCTACACTTGGCCGCCGCCTCCTCCAGTGGGGTGCTGTGTGTGGAGCTGCTCATTAACAATGGGGCTGATGTCAACATGCAGGTAAACGCGGAAAATAAAAAGAGAATAATTCAAGTCGCATCTTCTCAAAGCTTATAATTCATTGAAAATCATTTCTTCAACAGAGCAAAGAAGGGACGAGCCCTTTGCATATGGCTGCCATGCATGGCCGCTTTACAGGCTCCCAGATTCTCATCCAAAATGGTAAAAAAAAAAAAAAAAAAAACGTTGGCATTGTCTCTGTGGCATGCTACGTGGATGAAAATATAACATCACATGATTGTTTTTTGCAACCTGCCCAGGTGGTGAAATTGACTGTGTTGACATAAACGGCAACACTCCTCTTCATGTTGCAGCCCGATTTGGTCAAGAGTTGTTGATCAGCACTCTGCTGACTAATGGTGCCGACAAAGCCAGGTAAGATTTATTTTGACTTACTAAAAAAAAATAGATTATGTTATTTGGACAAAATGTGGACATTATGACAACCCATGAATTGACTCGCTATTAAATATTAATTACAGAGGTGGTAAAAGTACTCGCATGCTGTACTTAAAGTTCACCCTTGTTCGAAGAAATTCAAATCTTCCATTTTTATTTACTTTTTAATTCAATTTCAATTAACTACAAGTAGGCAATGTCCATGCAAACCGCAAAATATGTAAACTTGCTGACAGGGTGGAAATTTCTGGCTAGTGTTGGGCACAATCCTCACATCCCACTTTTCTCGACTTATTGTTAAAAAAAAAATGGACGCCAAGTTCACTTGTCGTGGACAGTAAAACCATAGGAGGAAATTATTTGGAGTCAAGCAGCGTAGCTCCAAGCCTGAATAATGTTCACCCAATGGCGAAAAATGTTCTAAATTGAATTAAACTTCTAAGAGACTTATTCTACTCGTAAATTATCATAGAATTTCATAATTGTGATACATTTCCACGTTGTCTGACGATTCTGACGATGCCACCAAAGACGTATATATTTGCCTCCAGGACGCTCTGTGCTTGTCTTCCTCGCGTATTTATTTCAAGGCTTTATTTGTACAATACAGTAATAGATGATGTGACTTTCTTCAGACAGGGGATCCACGGGATGCTTCCATTACACTTGGCAGCGCTTTACGGCTTTTCAGACTGCTGTCGCAAGTTGCTCACAAATGGTGAGAAATAGTCTGATGAATAAAATAGTCTTTAACCATTTAGTGGCATTCACTTTCAAACATTTACTCTTTTGCGTGTATGTGTGTGTGATATAGGCCAGTATTACAACATTGTGCACTCACCGACGAGCTGCCAGACACCATCCTTTGGATTTGATGTAAACACGCAGGATGAACTTGGGAGGACCTGTCTGCATGCAGCTGCATTTGGAGGGTAACACACACACACACACACACACACACACCCACACACTTGTTACAGTTGACCGAGAAAGGTTGTTTCAAATGACCCTTTTTCTTGTGCTTTTGCCAGAAATGTCGACTGTCTTAACATGTTGATAAACAGTGGAGCTGAACTGGATGTGAAGGATCATTTGGGGAGGTAAACAAAATACGATTTTATGCTGCGTAGCTGCCGAGATGATGAGCCATTTCCTGTTTTTGTTTTGCCCGGCAGATCTCCTTTACACTACGCCGCAGCCAACGGTAACAGTCAATGTACAATCACGCTGGTGAGAGGCGGCTCGGAGATCAACGAGTTAGACCTGATGGGCTGCAGCCCTCTACACTACGCTGCTGCATCACACACGTTGTTCGGGTGAAGGCTGCAGCCACGACAAAAAAAAGACATGCTTTCAGTTTAATAGTCAAGTGAAAGAATATTAATTGTCAACATTTTTGTTTTGCAGAGGGGAGACAAGCTCTGACTGCGGAGTGGAAAAGGAACAAGAAGCCTCTCTGTAAGTCACGTCGCGTCATTCACATTCATCAAAATTCAGCCTCATTTTGGTTTCCTTGTAAACTACTTTAGAAACACATTTTTAAATAAATAATTCACTACCTATGTCAGTCAATGATCCTTGAGGAGGCTGATTTCTAAATGCTCTCCGGTATTTGTTGAATTTAGAAAATGATGCAGGCGTTATTTTATTAGTTACACACATCAAGGCATTTGCGTAAATAATCATTCTGGAAGTTGGTGGCAATGTTTTTATAAAGTTATCAAAAGGTTGCGTGATGAAAACTAATTCACCACAAACTTCAAATTCACTTTTCTTCATGTTTGAATGTTCGACGTAGATTATCATTGGGCTTCCTTTTTTTACTTAAACGGAAGTTTGATGTTGCATTTTGTGTTCAGGTGTTTGGAGTATTTGCTGGACAGCGGAGGAAACCCAACTGTAAAGAACACGAAAGGTTACAGTGCTGTCCACTATGCAGCAGCTTATGGCAACACACAGCATTTGGAAATGGTCAGTGCAAACCTTTTGGATTTCAAAGATCGCTTTTGCTCTTTTTTTTCATACCCTAGGTAGTCCATTAACATTTTTCTTTTCCTATCTGAAGCTCCTGGTGATTTCTTTCAACTGTCTCGAAGAGGCTGAAAGTAATATTCCTGTTAGTCCGCTGCACTTAGCTGTGAGTAGTGCAAATCCGTCACGGATATCTTACTCGTGGTTGGCGGACGACTGCCTTGTTGCAACACTTGTGTTGTGTTGACAGGCGTATTATGGTCACTGTGAGGCCCTCCGTCTGCTGTGTGAGACGTTAGTGAGTCTGGATGTGCGAGACATCGAGGGGCGAACCGCCCTCCACCTGGCTGCTCGGAGAGGCTTTACCTCATGTGTGGAGGTGCTATTGGAACACCATGCTTCCTGCGCGCTGAAGGAGCAGAAGCACAAGAGGACTGCGCTCCATGCTGCTGGTTGGAGTTGACAAATTCATTTTTATTGCGGGATAATGCTTTTTTTTTTTTTTTCCTTATTGTATTTTTTTTAATCCATGTGCAGCTGAAGAGGGCCATGTGGACTGTCTCCTTTTGCTGGTGAATAGAGAACACAGTGCTGACATTATTGACAGCCAAGACGCACGAGGACAGTGAGTCGCTTCTTATTTATTATTGATATCCTGTGGCGGCTTGAGTGATGCATTGCAAACGTGACAGCTCACCTGGTTTTATGACATTTGCAATGAGGGGCCGTGGGCACTTTGATGTCGATTTCAGTCGACAGCAGGTGGCGCTGCTGCTTAAAATGTCATCTTTCTTGGATGGCTGAAAATGGTTGGATTCATCGTCTTTGTTCTTATTCCAGTGATAATCAGAATTCAGTGTTTAGACTAGTGGGGGACACACAGAAGGTACTCATGCTAACAAATATGGTAAAAGACCATCAATGAAATAACAAATAGCATTGATGCCACGGTGTAATAACCCTTTTAGTAACAGATATTTCTACACATGTTGACAGATAATATAACAGTAATGGGCATATATTCTTTATCCTTGACGAAGAATTACTAAAGGGGTTATGACTTTCTCCATGTATTGCATATCCATATTTCAGTATTATACTGCTCCCAGGTGGCCAAGGTGCATAACCACAAAGAGCTGCAAAATTTCTATTGAACTTAAAAAAAAAGAGCTGGTGTCGACATTATATATGTGTGATTACTGTAGGCTTATATAAAAGCACGATATTAAACACAGCTATTTTTTTCATTCCCAATCATTTTGGAGGGCGACTGGAACCGATTAATTGCATTTTTATCCCTTTTAATGGGGAAAGATTATTTGAAATAGGCGGATTTTGAGTCATGGCACAAATTAAACTTTAATGTATAGGAGTTAATAAAAAAGAAAAAAACTTGCTGCTTCAGGATGCGACATGTTTCTCACAAACAAAATGAATATAGTTCATTTTTAATGGGAAATCAAGAAGTGATCAATTAAATTTAAAATAATTGCGTCTACTTGTACAGTACTATATTGCAGTTTGATGTAAAGTGGTCCTATGCACACGCCTGTGTTGTAAAAAGGAATCCTTTGTAGATAGTAGACAGGCTTGCTGATAGGTTTGATTGCACAAAACTTGTGCACACTGTTCACACACTGCGCACTTTTTTTTGTTTGTTTTTGCAGAACTGCACTTATGTTGGCAGCTGTGGGCTGTCACACAGATTGTGTCCACATCCTGTTGGAGAAAGGAGCGAACCCGGATTCCGGTGACAAAAAGGGCTTCACTGCTTTACATCGAGCTGTACGTTAGTGTGAGAATCAAAGTGTCCCTCCTTGTTTCTATAAAAAATATTTCAATCTCACTGTTCTTGCCCGCAGGCCGTGCTGGGTAAAAGTCACTTGATATCGGCTTTATTGGAACATGGCGCCTCTGCGCTGTGTCGAGACTCTCAGGGAAGGACGGCGCTGCATCTTGCTGCGTCCTGCGGCCACACTCAGCTACTGCACACGTTACTACAAGCTGCAGTGAAAGAAGACCCTCTGGACTCCATGTTGGATTACAGCGGCTACACGCCCACTCACTGGGCTGCTTACCACGGTAAGACTTTGAGAAGACCGACATTTTTCCATGTAACTAAAATAGTAGGGTTCATTGCTAATTCGAGAACAACACAAAACAGTCTCGGGCTATTCCAAGTGAAAATATCCTTCCCATCTGTTATTGCTCATGTTTTTGTTTGTTTTTTTTTTTCACAAAAAAAAAATCAAGTCCAAGTAAAACTAATAAAACTCTCCATGAAACATATGGTAGTTTCTCTGAACTGTATTTTTCCGCAAGTTTGTTTTTAAATAATTTGTCTATTTGTGTCTTGTGTAGGTCATGAAAAGTGTTTATGCATTTTACTTGAAAACAAGCTTTTTGGCAACCAGGAAGGAAATTCCTTCAACCCATTGCACTGTGCTTTGTGAGTCCTATTAAAAATGTTTAGCTACTAGAAATGAAAAATAAATAATTGAGTGGACTGAAATTTAGATTTTTTTCCCTTTTCAGAATTAAAGGACATGATGTTGCTGCTGGACTTCTCCTAAAAACAGTTGGTCCTCAAATAGTTAAAATTAGTGATGCCAAAGGAAGGTGCGTTCTGCTTTTTCTTGAACCATGCAGCTAATACTGTCGTACTTTTTTATTGCAATGAACATGATTAGCGTTTGTACATTTGGGTAAAAATATTCAATATTTCAGTCAAATAATTTTCAGCATTCCTAACCTCCATTGCTGTTTTTTTTTTTTTTTAATTATTTTAAAATGATTTTCATAGTGTGATTTATAAAAAAAAAAACACACTGAAGGTATTTTCTAAACAATGTGGCTAATTAATTATCATGAATGAGTCGACGTGAGTAAATATCACCTTCCAATCCTAATTTTGTTGCATGATCTTGTCCCTGTTGTGTGCCTGCAGGACCCCGCTGCATGCGGCTGCCTACTCTGGCAGTGTTACGGGGCTCCAACTGCTCCTTGCCCAGGGGGCAGAGCTCGATTCTGCGGACCACCGTGGATACTCCGCTCTGATGGTTGCCGCTGACTGTGGCCATACCATGGCTGTTGGTATGTGTCCACTCACAGCGTAAACATTTCTCCTGTCGAACTTAGAAAATCACAGCTGGAGTCATTCGGTCACCAGTTTCCTCCTCCTCATCACACTGTTTCCAAGTTCAGTCATGTTGACAGCGAATGTAGCCTTTCTTTGCATGCAGATACAGTTTCCTCCTAATAACAGGTCACTGCACAAGAGAAGTCAATATGTTTTTTTTTTTTTTTTTAATTCATTTCAGAATTCTTGCTGCACAAGGCGAAACCAGACCTGACCCTGGTGGATGTCAATAATAACACAGCCCTTCACTTAGCGTGCACTAAGGTGAAAAAACACAAACCCAAGTGCATGAATTGTTAGGCTCTCAGTGATACGTTAACGTTTGCATCGGAATTCCATAAAGAGGACAATACGACGAGGCTGCTTTTTGTCTTTTAAATATGAAGCGTCTCGTCTCGACTTTTCAATGTCATTTATTCCACAGGGTCACGAGATGTGCGCTCTGTTGCTTCTCGGAGAAATCAATGACCACTCCCTCATCAATGCTCCAAACGGTGCACTCCAAATGTGAGTTGGCTTCTTCTGTCGGCACCACTCGTGATGATGATGCATTTTAGTTATCTTATTTTATTTTAGATCAATAGCTCACCTCCATAGTTCTCTGTAATGAGATCTCTTTCTCGTCCAGGCCCCTTCACATCGCGGCAAGGAAGGGTCTGGCGACCGTTGTGCAGGTGTTGCTCAGCAGAGGAGCAGCGGTCATGGCTGTGGACGGCGAAGGTAAGCGGCACTACGTTACAGCGTTTCACGTCTCAATAAACGCTTATACAGTCCAGTTGCCTTGCGAATTGCCATGGCCCTAGATGACTGAGGATCTACAAAGACTGTAACGGTGTGAATTATTAGTCTCGCTGATTCTGTTGTTTAAATCTTGCTGGAACGTGCACTTTAATGGCCAAATAACATAATTGCTGAAGTCATTTTTAAATCACAATATCAATAAAAAAAAAAAAATAGCGGCATGCTTGGTATTTTTTTTCTTTGTCTAGATTGTCTTCTGAAAAAAATATATTTTACAATTATGTTTTTTTTTGTTTTGCTCACGATATGCAGCGTCCTTTTTTCCCCTTTTTTTAATTAATTTGATGTGCAATGTCTTTTTTAAAAATTAATTTGAGGTGCAGTGTCCTTTTTTTTTCCCCTTTTTTTTTTTTATTATTTTTTTTTATTACTATTTGGTTAATGTATGACTGCATAATTGCTCCCGCATTGGGTTTTTATTTTCATGGCTAATTTTGAAAGCTACCTTTCGCGGCACACATAAACATAAATGGAGGGGCATATTTTGCCCGTGGGTCTTGAGTTTGACACCTGTTGATAGAGACTGTTTTGCAGATTGCAATTGTAAGTGAATTATTAAAGAATAATGTAGATTCCTTAAGTGATTAATGCCCCACCATTACCTTCATATATACCCTCTTCTTATTCCGACTGTGGCTTGTTACCCTCTGCAGGCCACACCCCAGCTTTGGCCTGCGCCCCCAACAAAAAAGTGGCCGACTGCCTGGCGCTAATCCTTTCCACCATGAAGCCTTTTCCCCTCCGAGAGTCCAACACCAGCACGGCCTCCTGCTTCAACCCCACCCTTAATAACTGCGGCATCGCCGCTACTTGCGGGTCCAATGGAAGCTTGCGACACTCCTACGTCAAGGGCCGTTCAAGCTCCATCTGCCTGCACCAGTGTCTCACTGAGTGAGCGTTTCTACTATTGCGTCCTCTGATGTATCATGGCACCCCCCTCTATACTTCAGCAACATTTTCTAACAGCGTTTCTTCGGCCTTACGCAAACTAATATTAAAGCACGGCGCATACTTTATGTTTAGGTTAAATGAAGACGTCACCATAATAGAAATAGAAGACAGAACACAACCCGTCCTCTTGAACCACAGTTGCTGGGTTTTTTGTTTTTTATGCTCTTTACATAGGCTGAAACCCTATTTCTCTGTCCTTTGCTGCTATAAACCAAAATGTTTTTGTTTGTGTTTACATGTTGTCTGCGTCGCTGATAGTGCATTTCCTAATGTGATTAAGATGTAGCAGACACTACATAGACTAAAGATGCTTATTAGTCTTACATCAGGATCCGCTTTGCTTGAAAGTATTTCAGCTCATTTGGTTTTATTTTTTTTCCATCAAATGAAGGAACAACCTCATGTACATCTATGCTGTGGCGCAATTCTAAGCACATTTTGAACAGGGCATAGTAGTATGTCTTAGTATAGTTTGATAGTAAATAAGCAAGACACTAGAACAAATGAGGTTACAGAGAAAGGTTTATACTTAAATGTATCGTACATGTTTTTACGCACAAGAACCTTGCAAACCATTTCACTCTACAGCTGTAATTGTATCAAACATGCTCTGCTGGTCAACAATTTTATCATTTGAACAATGCGTTTGTTTTCTCAACTCACTGGTATTATTGAAATAAGCTTCAGACCGCACAGCTCACACAGGTGAAAGCAGAGGCTGAAAATCCCAAAGCTAAATTTCCTCGTCTCCAAGTGACTGTAAACTGTAAAGATTTACTGACATTCAGTAGAATTTTTAAATATATTGCGTATAAAGTGCACATTTCAACCACATAAGCAGGAGAACATTTCAATTTTATTCAACATTAATATAAATTTGGGTTGTTTGGTAATTGTTAACTTGTACTTACGTGATCTTTTATTTTTCCAATGCAAGACGTAGTTTAAATGTATTTGCACTCTAATATGGATGTTTACATTTTACAGTATCCTGCAAATATTGTGTTTTAAAAATGCCCTTAGTTTTAACGTTAATAACAACTATGCAGTTTGTTTTATCACTTTAAGCAAGAAGGTAAATTAAAAAAAAATATTCATGTTAGCAATTGTCTTCCACAAAGTTATTTGTGACATTTCAAAGTGTATCAACTCAAATTCTGTGGATTTAACAGAGAAATAAAAAGACTATGTACTATGTGATGATGACTCTGATTTCCATTTGCTCTTTTAGATTTAGTTGGCTAACTTTAATTTGTGCGCGTGCATGTGTGTGTGTGCCTGTGCGTGTGTGTGTGTGGGGGGAGAGATTTGCAGATGTTTTTATTCTGTAACTTTTAGACTTTTATTTACTCTGGCCACACTGCCTCGGGGGTTAATGATTGTTTGATGTTGCATCATTAATTCTGAAGGATTTCTTTCTCTGTTATGTTGTACTTTACCCAAAGCTGCCTCTTCTGTTTTTTTTCAACACGACAAAAGAGTTGTGAAAACCTTTTTTTTTTTTTTAATCAACTTCCCCATTTTTTCATGCACACAGATAGGCCAGGTTATTAGCAGAGAAAGTTTTTAAAAAGTTTAAATATGGATAATTATTTAAAAAATAAAACAAATATAAGCATTTATACATGGATAGTGTATTATATAATATTAAAAAACGAATTAGATCATCTAAACGCGTTTCTGTGTGTTGAAGTCCTCGTAATTATTTATTATCGTAAAGGGAACTAACACCTTTCATGTCAACCCACTAAAATGTTTTTATAATATCGCGTTTTAATCTCTTTAGTCCTTTCACGGCTGCCGTCGTCGGCAATGTTTCCGCTGTCGAAATATTAGCTGCATATTAGCTAGCCCAAAAAAAATGGCGAACGTGGTGCTGGAGTTCAAGGCGTCTGCCGGTGACTCCGACCCACAGAGTCGCCCGATTCTGATTATCGGACAGCATGCCAACCTCCAGCAAATTGACTGGGGTCAAATCAAAGGCAAACTCCAGCCTGTTGTCAGCAAAGAGGTAACGTGTACGTGAATGACAATGATTGCTTGCTAATGCTACGGCTTAGCTAACACGGCTAGCTAACCTAAGTGGCTAACACCAGCCGATCACTCTCATCCGATAACGTTAAGATAACCTCACTTTAATAACGCTTTGTAGTGTAGACGCCCCATTTTCGATCGCTTGATCACTGACTATAAAAAAATGTCATTTGGCTTAAATGTTTACATTTTACATCGCACTGGGTCATTTAGCTGCTTCATTCACGTGTCTAATGATGTCATCTCTAACCATATCGATAAAATTAAACGTCATTTCACGAGTTGAAAATGCTGAGTCTAGATAGTTTTTTTTTTGCGTTTTTAAAAGTGGGAGAACCGTTCTGTGAAAATGGGTAATGGAAGTAATCTGCGCTGCTTGTGTAACACGGGCTATAAAAATGGATTTGTGATCAAGGATTTCTGATAATTACCTCACGTCAAGGTGTCAAAAGGTTATTCGACTTATTTCCAAGTAAGGTAAAAAATTAAAATGTCTTGCATATTTGACACACCACAGAGAAGAGTGTTTAGACTACTGAGACGACCAAAATTGAAGTCAACCATCACCAAAAAGTAATGGTTAACAAAGATATTGTACAGAAAGCTCTGTTTAAAAAAAAAAAAAGAAAAGCTTTATAGTGGGACGGTAAAGCACAAACCGTGATGTAGCAGGGATTGCTGTAATTTAAAATCACCGCGTATCTGCTCTATCGTGCAAAATGAAGTAGTGATCAGTCGTGTTCTTTCAGATTTGGCAGGCTGCACTGAATTCTTTGAGCCCCAAGCCCACGGACAGCTGTCCTCTGTACCTCAACTATGCAGCGGTGGCTGCCATTCCTTCGCGGGTCAGCAGGCACAATAGCCCCTCTTCTGCCCACTTCATCTCCCGTCTAGTCCGCTCGTGTCTGCCTGGAGGGAACAACCGCTGCATCGTGGTCAGTATTTGCTCCGCAACCTTTTCAAACTTCTCAGTTACCATTTGGATCTAATATATTTCGTACAGCGGATGGAAATGTCTGATGTGTGTGTGTTTCCTCTGTAGATGGTCTGTGAGCGCTCAGATGTGTTTGCGTCGGCCTGCGCAATTTCCAGAGCGTTCCCCATCTTCTCTCGCCGCTCCGCATCTTCGCGCCGGGCCGAGAAGAAACACGTTGTTGTCGAGTTTGTGATTGTCGGCCAAGACAACAACCGAATGGATGAGGCTGAGCTTGAGGTACTGACTGCATTGTGCTCATCCTATTTATCCTAATTCTTCATATAGTGCACATAGGGCATTTATTTCTTTTGACCCCCTGCCATTTATTACGGCTAAGGGGACTCACCAATATTTTAGGTTTGTGAAAATATATTGACCCACGGTTTTAATAACTTTTTATAGTCAATGAAATAACTAAAATTGGGGAAAGAATGAGTCATTTGACACCACTGAAGTTCTACAGTCAATCACGTCTTTTTTTTTTTTTCCCCAGTGTCTCTCCAATGCTGCAGACGGAGTGCGACTGGCAGCTCGCATTGTGGACACGCCATGTAACGAGATGAACACGGACCACTTCTTGGATGTGAGGAAAACCAGCAACTGCAGTGTGTGTGCGTGTCAGTCTCGCAAGACCCTAAAAGGGGCCTCCTATGTGTGTGTTTTAGGAAATCAAAGCCGTGGGAAGTGAACTTGGAATAACTCCGATGATTATTCGTGGAGAGGAACTGAATGAAAAAGGCTTTGGAGGTAATTATCTTGGCGATCATTTGGTTTGTGGAAATTGTTTGTAGTCTTCATAATTTCTTTAAATTCATCTTCACATCTGTATATGCCTCTTAATGCTTGTCTTTGTCACATTTGAACATACCAAAAGACCCAATTATAATAGAAGGCAAAAAAAGTCTAATATTGTTGCATATTTCCTGGGAGTTGGGGGTGAGTTTTAGTATTTTTATTACTTTATAAATATTACACTAATTGCAATATTTGTGTATTATAGACTGATGCCTCGCTTTGTCCTTGTAGGCATTTATGGTGTTGGCAAGGCAGCTGAGAATCCTCCTGCGTTAGCAGTCTTGAGCCACACACCAGATGGCGCCACTCAAACCATTGCTTGGGTGGGCAAAGGCATCGTGTATGACACTGGAGGACTCAGCATCAAGGGGAAGGTACTTAAAAAAATGTTCTCTTCAATATGCAAGTCATTATTATTAATGTGACTAAATTATTTATTTTTGCTTTTTTTCCCCCTTTTGGTCTAGACCACAATGCCAGGCATGAAGAGAGACTGCGGTGGAGCTGCCGCCATCTTGGGAGCATTTCAAGCTACCGTCAAACAGGTGAGCCACCCGTGAAAGGTGTCCAGCTGTCTTGTTGCTCGCCCTCGCTTTCATGACTCTTAAGCGCTCGTGAGACCTCGGTGACAAAATGCCGCTCTCATCTGTGTCCAAGGGCTTCAAGGATAACCTCCACGCCGTCTTTTGCCTGGCGGAGAACGCCGTCGGACCCACAGCCACACGGCCTGATGATATCCATACACTCTACTCTGGAAAGTGAGCATTTCATTCGTCAATCGGGGTTTCTCAGGCTGTTGGACCTCCAGATCATTTGAGCTGAGCTGTGTTCTAAATGACGTTAAAGGACTGTGGAGATCAACAACACTGATGCCGAGGGGAGGTTGGTGCTGGCTGATGGCGTGGTGTACGCCAGCAAAGATCTGTCCGCCGATATCATTCTGGATATGGCCACGCTGACAGGTGCACAGGTATGGGGAACCTTTTTTTTAATTATTATTTTATTGATTAAATAAAGGTTGATTTTGAGTCTGCAAAGTCAACCATGACAATCTTTTTTTTTTTTTTTTATGCGTTTGGTTGCGTAGGGGATTTCCACAGGGAAGCACCACGCAGCCGTGATGACCAACAGTGAGCAGTGGGAGACGGCGTGCGTGCGTGCTGGGCGCAGCAGCGGCGACCTTGCCCATCCTCTGGTTTACTGCCCCGAGCTGCACTTCACCGAATTCGCTTCTGCTCTTGCTGACATGAAAAATTCAGTGGCTGTGAGTATTAAAAAAAACAAAAACATAATCAGTGCACCTGGGAGCGGCCACATTTTAAATATGGATAAAATGGGTGCAAAATAGATGCTCTCTATATATTTAATTTTTGATAAACCATTTTCAGTGCATATATAAAAGATCCACTATCCTAACCCAACTACAAAGCGTTTGACGCAAACCATAAAATAAAAACATACCACTCGTGTTTCGTGCAAGCCTTTTTTCATCTTTACCATTATTAGAAACTAAAAAAAATTGTGCACCCTCATTTCAGTTTGACTGTATTTTAAATGTTTGTATGTCAGTGGAAGACTTGAAATTGCTCATGCTTGTTTCATTTTGTCAGGATCGAGAGAACGCTCAGAGCTCATGCGCTGGCCTCTTCATCGTGTCGCACTTGGGCTTTGATTGGCCCGGTGTGTGGGTCCACGTTGACATCGCCTCTCCCGTTCACGCTGTGAGTACCAACAGCTTTCAATGGCGTCGTTGAGTCAGCGCTCTGATTGGACGATCAGTCGATGACTCTCTGTGCTGTATGTTGTTAAATGCGAGCCCTTTACTTGTTTTGGCAGGGGGAGCGAGCCACAGGGTTCGGCGTGGCTTTGCTAATGGCCTTGTTCGGTCAGGCTTCTGATGACTCCATGCTGAACCAAGTGTCTCCTTTGGGTGTTGCCTCCAACATGTTAGAAGAGCAGATGGAGCAGGACTGCAAAAGGAGAAGGCTGGTGTAGGAGAAACAATGGCGCTCTCGCAAGCTCTGAACCACACTGCTGCCACCACCACACACCTAAAACTGTTGAAGCAAGTGCACATTCACTTTGGGTTAATGTGTTTTAAACTGTAAGTCTGCCCTCTGTTTGATTACATTTGACTTCACTGAATAAAAGAAATGAAATCCACTGCTATGTCACCTCTATTCTCCACAATTAGAATATTGTTAGACCACAGTAAATGAAATAATCCTGTGTAACATTTTCTTATAAAGTAAAGCATGATTGTTTTTTTTTCTTTAACAAAGCGGTACAATCATCTCGTGGAAAATAAATATCTTTGAGCAGCCAAGTTTGACATCCTCAGCGTGGCCTTGGACGTTCTCCGAGCCGCTAGTCGGCGCTGTAGAATTTGTCAAGTCATGTGACTTCCTAATGTCGTTGTGAGTTAGTGTCAGGTGACTTCGACATAAACAAGTCGGTATAAAAAAAGTTACCGGTATAGCGGCTTGACTAAATGGCGTACACAGAGTCAATTGTTTTATTTTCCGTCCTTTTGTCCGCTGTGTCAGCCGGGCTGCATTTTAACAAAGAGCCATGTTATGTCCCCAGGTTGAGGAAAAACGGCTTCGGACTGAGGTAAGTTATTGGTTGTGAAAGATTTATGCTAGCTTGTTAGCGACGTGGCTAACATGTCGCCTGTACAGCACGGTGGCAGTCACGAGTTGCCGACACAGGAAAACAACATGAAGTGATTAAAAAAAAAAAGATTAATTGCGTTTGTTTATATTAGCAATGCAAAAGTTAGTTTAGGGTTCTTTATTGGTTAATGATTTATTTCATCACTCTGAAAGGAAACGTGTTTTTCATGAACTACTAGAATGACTGGAACGTAAAGAGGAAGTTTGATGTTTGTTTGTTTTTTTTTTTTACTGAGCATTGGCGATGAACTGTTTTTTTTTCAGTCTAGTTATCCGAGGGCCATATTAAACGTATGAAAAAAAAATAGGATTAATTATAAAGGATATGCGTGAACTTTACGGTAAAGTCTCTACAATTGCTTTTGTAATTCAACAATTTTATCATGAAAGCAAATTATGAGTCAATTCAATGGAAGTTACGCAATGAGATTTTTTATTTATTTTTTTATTATCGTCTACTTCCTTCATCCCTCACTGTCCAATGTCAGTCTCCATAAACTGTCTTCAATACATAATCATGTAGATTTTCTGAGTGTGCATATCTGATTTTATTTGAAGAAACCACAATAAACATTGGGCCTCTTGAGGAGTAGTAATTTTTAGTGATTTATTTCCTGAAATACACAATAAATGCAGTATGATTAAAACCTTTGTAGCCAATGTGTACATGGAACAAGTGTTATTGGCATAAACTATGTCATCAATAGCGTTTCTATATATTTTTTCATTGTAAAGATACTATGTGGACACCCAGTATATTATGAGTATTTGGGGGTTTAAATCGTCCATGGCTCTTTGTTTTTGTAGTTACTCAGATTTTCATTTATATTTTGTCCTTCGGGCAGGCTGAATCAAATGCTTTCACAGACCGGCAATGGATTTATTGGAAACAAAATTCAGCCTGTGCGTTGTTTGTCTTCAGGACTTTGCCTCGCCCGCATGAGTATTTAAACATCTCTGATTTGCCCAAGTCGTGGGACTGGAGGAACGTCGGCGGTATCAACTATGTCAGCACCACCCGCAATCAACACATTCCTCAGTACTGTGGTTCATGTTGGGCTCACGGCAGCACCAGCGCAATGGCAGGTAAATGCTCTCTCTCCTTGTCTCACACTCAAGATGTGTTATCATTGCTACTAATAGTGTGTTTGACTTGTGGGACCGCATAAAACATATCGTACCATCAAACACCATATTATGGTGCTAGAAACTACTATTCAAGGAAGTTGAGCTACCTTAGGTGACAGTCGAGGAATTTTCACGTTTTTTTTTGTTAATTTCTTTGTTGTTGTTGTTGATGTCCAGATCGCATTAACATTAAGCGGCAAGGGGCATGGCCGTCTGCCTACCTCTCCGTGCAGCACGTGGTGGACTGCGGAGAAGCCGGCAGTTGCCACGGTGGCGATCACAGCGGTGTGTGGGAATACGCCAACACCCACGGCATCCCGGACGAGACGTGCAATAATTACCAGGCCAAAGACCAGGGTGAGGCTTATTCAGTGTGACAGCGAGTGGGCACACCCGTTTTATATTCCGCCGTCCCTCCTCCGTAGAATGTAGACCCTTCAACCAGTGCGGCACCTGCACCACCTTTGGCGTATGCAATATTGTGAAGAACTACACCCTATGGAAAGTGGGCGATTACGGGGAGGTCAGCGGGAGGGAGAAGATGATGGCTGAGATCTACGCTAGAGGACCAATCAGGTTAGCTGAATGATTACTGAAAGCTGACAGTTGAGCTCTGAAACATCTAAAAAAAATGTGAATGTCATATTTCAACTAACTGAACCTGTTTTTTTTTTAATAAACATGCGGTCTTTATTTTCTGAAATTCTGTAATTGTGCGTGGACCAAAGTGGTGTGCTGTAAAAGTATTTTTTTGGGCACAGAGGAACTATGTGAAAGTAAGTTTAGGAGCTTCATGTAGACGATATTTTTAGGGTGAGGGTGTCAACTACTTGCAAATTTGTGTTCATTAATCATCAGAGAATACTTTCCAGATGGAAAGGTGAGGTAAGTTCATATGTAGCGCACCGTTCATACATAAGTCTATAGTGCATTTCAGACACAAAAACATGGTTGAAGAAAAATGATGAAATTCTTTCAGTGTGATTAAAATAAGACTAACGGGTCAAATGAAATATAAAGTACTAAAAGTACTCAGAATTTTGTGGAGCAGTAACATTTTTGTTTTTTTTTCTAAGTTAAAGGGGAAAATAATTAAGGAAATTTGTTTCCGTTCAGCCAGCATGCACTGTAGTCATTAACAGAAAAATATTTTTCCAACATATGCAAAATGATTGAAACATCTATACAAGCATTCCAGAGCAGGATCATTGTTGCATATTATTTGCAAGTAATCAAGTGGACATTTGTGCTTTTTAGCTGTGGTATCATGGCAACAGACAAACTCGACATGTACAACGGTGGTCTCTACTCCGAGTACGTCAAAGACCCCATTGTGAACCACATCGTGTCAGTGGCGGGATGGGGAGTGGAGAACGGCGTGGAGTACTGGATCGTACGCAACTCCTGGGGAGAGCCGTGGGTAAGCGCTTGTCTCGAGAGCGACAAAGTCAAATTCTTGGCGCGTGTGGTGACGTTGTCTTGATGAGCCTCGTGTTGTCGTCAGGGTGAGAAGGGCTGGCTCAGGATTGTCACCAGCGCCTACAAGGGAGGAAGTGGAAGTTCCTACAACCTGGCAGTGGAGCAGGACTGTGCCTATGGGGACCCGATAGTCCCTAAAAACTACTTGATCTGAACCACGTTGGGACTATGTGGATCCAGTTTTAATCATTACTGAAAAGGGAACAAAGAATTATTTTTCTATGTAAAAATGTATTTTAAATTGAAGTGCCAAATGATTGGCTCTGTTTTGATTTTCAAATGTGCAGACTGTTAAACAGTCAACAAAAAAAATGTGTTACAGGATCAGGATGAGCGCTGACAATGATGCCAGCAAAATTCACATACACAAAATATACAGCCCCCCAAAAAAAAAAAAAATCACAAAAATTTGTTTGCATATTCAAATAAAAATAACATTAAAAAAATACACACTGAACCACTGTCATGTTCTGCTGCTTTGAGTTCTACACAAGTGATTAAAGTGTGCCTTTATAATATAAAATTATGACTCGTCTTTTCATACCATGATTCTGCTGACATGTCAGTCTTCAAAATGATGCAGTGTGGTCTTCTCACTCACTGTTCTGACATGGAAGTTGTACCAACTGCATCTTTAGCAGCTCCAACTTGACCGCAATGGCCATAAAAGTTCCAAGTTGCATCATCAGACAGGTCAGTCCAAAAGGTGTGCTACCTCAGCTCTTTATCGTATTACACATTTTCAATTAATCATGATGAAATTTGACTTGCAATGAGCTGCAAAATAAAACAAAATCCAGAATCAAGATGACAAAAAGTATTTCAGGTTAGAGACGTGCGGGTGTTAGCGTACCGATGAACTCTGCCACGGGATCGTGTTCCCCTTCTGTGCGGATTGTTCCCGCGATGCTGTCATTCTCCAGGATGGGCAGGAAGAGCTGAACAAAGTCGGACGTGTACGGCGGTGCGATCACGTCCAGGACCTTCGTAAGTACAGGCGGTCGTGTCAGCTTTATTCCCAGACAGTCCAATCTCAGTGACAGTATACAAATGTGCATGCAGTGGTTCGTACGTCTTGCCTGACAGTTCGGAGGCGAAATCTTTTTGAGTGAGACAATATCAGAAGCAAGATTTGAACTTCTCTGTGTTGAAGTCGTTACCTCGGTGACGAAATAGCGAATGAGGGAGATGTCTGTGTTGAGCTTCTCCAGACACTTGCGAATGTAGCCAACCACAGGCAGGACATAACCACGACTCAGAAGGTGAACCATCCGATCCAGGAGGGTCTTCTTGAGCTCCAGCTGGGAGGAAAGAAAAAGGTGTCATCACCTGAGAATACCTCAAGTGAGGAATCAAAAGAAACACACACACACCTGCTCCATGACATCAAGCTGCGAGTGTTCCGTCTCAAAGAGCTTGATGAGCAGCTGGAGAACCTGAGGATGCAGCAACTGGTGACACGTGCAGATCTGCCGGGGAAAGGAATGTCAAATTTAGCTGCTCTCTTTGTAAAAAAGACCAACTCTCTCCGAGTACCTCATCCAGCAGAGCTAAGTGGACCGGTGTGTGGTCAGTTTGCAGCTGAAAGTAGCGAGGCTCCGACACGGTCCAGTCCACCCACTTCAAAACCCCCATGGCGACCACTGGGAACCTGAGGGCACATTTACAACAACAACTGATTATGTTCAATTGTTGATTAGCGGGCATATAATAATTTGGGATTTTTCATGAGTTAGTTTTTCCTTCATTTTATTTTGATTTTTTTCATATGCTTTAGTGTTAGTTATCGCGCTAACGCTGAGCTCAAATTTTGGCTTCCACTCACCGTATGCACTGGTACAATGTCCCGAGCTCAGCCACCAACTCGGTGGCGCCTTTGTTTTCGTTGCAGCAAAGGTTGTGCACCGTCTCGATGGCCTTCGAGGACGATTTGAGCTCGTCCTTGTTGATGTTCACTCGCTTGTTCTATGATCAGAACAGAAAGATCACTTTGGCCCTTAGCGACGGTTTGAAAGCACGACTGTGAGAGGTTTCAACCTTTTTCCACGTCTCGACCACACTGGCAGCATAAGCCAGGATGTGGATGTATTTGTGCTTGTGGTCTTGGTTGATCTTCGAGCCGGGCTTGAATAGCGAATGCATGAAGAGGTCCAGGAACGCAGGAACTCTGATCTGATGACGGCAAACATCAAGTGCTCATCAACAATTCTATAGCCTTGATTCTTCCTTTTTAAAAAAAAACGAATGCCTCAAAAGCGCCGAAACAAAACGATCTCGAGTACAATTCAAAGTTTCTAGTTACGCTATGACGTCACATTGTGCGCATGGTTTTCCTCACCAGCTCCACGGGAGGCGGGTCCATGCTGCTGAACATCTTAAACAGCACCGTGATATCGGCGGGATTCAGGGCTCCTTTGGACAACATGGCCCCCAGCGCCTGGCAGGCACGGGGGTAGGCCGCTGCCGTACCCAGCGCCAGCGTTATCTGACTGGCATCGTGGCCCCTGAAGTCAAAACCACACAATGAATGTTGAACAGATGCAGCAAATATAACGTCCAGTGCTGGGGCAGTTTTTCGCATGTGCATCATGTCCGACCGCACGCACATGGCGGCAACATTGCGGGGAAGTGGCTTTATATTGCGCAATGCAGGACACGTCAATCATTTGTGTCTGTATTTGCAGCCCCATGCGGAGTACCTCTTGTGGGCGGATTTCTGAACCTCTTGACCAATCCGGCGCACAGCGGAGCCGCCTTGCTCCTCCTGGGCTAGGATGGACATCATCGCCTGAGCAAAGAGGTACGTGTGCTCACCGTGACACACCATTTTCTAAGTAGAGAAAAGGAAGCAAAATTAAGGGATGTGTGGTTGAATTTGAAAAACAACAAACTATAAAACATCTTTACAACAAATACAAACTGTTAGGCATCGTCAAAATGGGCCTCACAGCAAATTCTGGCAAGTTCTTCTCCAGGTTCTCCTCTCCTCCATCCAGCAGCGTGGCTAAAGATGTCCTCAACACCCGAGAGAAAACCTCCAGCTGCTGGCACGCCGTCGACACACTGGTGATCTCGCCCTGGTAGCCTGCGTCTGAAATCAGCTACAAGGCGCGCGCTTCGTTGACAGCAAAATTTGACTCAGACAATTTACCCGAAGTACAAATGACTAAAGTTTCCGCAATTATACCTTCACTGTGAAGTTGAGCATCAGACAGTCGGGATGAGCCTCAGCGAGTTTGTAGAAGAGGTCACGCCAAGTGGTGTGAGCGATCATCTGCTCCAGCCAAGCAGGAGTCTACAAACACGTTCCGAGTCTCAGTTACAACTTTTCAACCTAACCATGCGGTATCGTGAATAAAGAACGGAAGCACAGCCCTGTAACGATAGCAGTTTTATTTTAGGACGGTGACGTGACAGGATCATTCGCTAATCCATACCTCGCCCTCTACGGTGAAAATGGAATCTGCTTTCTGGGGATCAAAGTGCTTTATCAGCAGACTCTTCAGGTGATTCTCAACTCGTTCTTGTACTTGCGCAGGCTCCACACCTGTAAAGCACGTGACAATTCAAGCTATATGAATGAAGCCCACAAAAGGGAGAAGCAAAGGCGCTACCGACCCATCTGAATGAGCCACTCGGCAAGCAGGTTCACGGTCTGAGCCACGGCAGAATAGTTTTCTGACAGAAGCTGAATGACATGTTCTGGGGAACCGCCCGCCTGGAAATACCTGCAACAAAAATATAAACGTAGCTCAACTTGATTGCCCTTGTCGTATTTTTTTTAGCAAACAAACGACCGAAAGCCTGCCACGACTGTCGTGTACATTTTGAGGGTGTTGAAAATGGCAGGCTCCATGATGTAATCCCTGCTGGAAAATTTCTTCAGACAATCCTCTTGGATTTTCCCCAAATTTTCCACGTCAACATACGCGTCCTCCTGAAAGAAAATGACATGACTGTTTTTACATTTCTGCAAAGTACAGTACTGTACTGCAACAGTGGTTCGTGGAGCATATTTGACACATCCTTGTATTATTGTTAATGTTTTTATGTTATGTGTTACCGTTGCGACTGTTGTGAAAGCGCGATAAATAAAGTTCAGCTGAGTACATTTTTTTTCAGTGTATTCCAAATGCAAGTCAGTCCTGACAATACCAACAAACAAATACTGTTATGCCCGCAAACGAGTAGATGATGCTCGGGCTGCTTGATCATGAAAAAAATATTAATCCTGATTATTTTAGTGATAAGTGAAATTACGATTATTCAAGCATAATTTTTTGGGGGGCACAAAACAGAAACTACAGATTGAAACAATATTAAGACAAATCTAATTTATTTTATCTTAAAATAAAAAAAAGGTGCAAATGTATGAATTTGAATATGGTTCCCTTATATTAATAAAGTTTACTTGCTACAAACTCAGAAATTGTCAAATAACTTTTGTAACATTTAAATAAACAAGCGTTTCAATAGAATTTGGTAGTATACTCACTATAGCATTAAACATTGCACAAAATGACAAAAAATGAGTACCAATTTAACAATGTTTAATGTTTTTGTAATGTAAAAAACAAAAACAAGATGAGCCATTTCAAAACGTGCACCATCGTCATCTATAACCTGTACAACTCAATCCTAAAGAAATTCAGAAGACGCTTTGCATACCATGATTTAATTATGCAGCAAGATGTGACTGCAAAAATGTCAGGAAAGAAATCAACTAGAACGGGTTAAATATGTTTGGGGTTAAAATACTTTAAATGGTGACAGGTGCTGACATTAACATGAGTTAATGTGATTGCTTAACTCTGAGCACAGCCGCATCGATTACAAGGGGGTGTGCACACTTTTGCAACCTCATTATGGCGTCTGTTTTTTGGTTGTTTTTTTTTTTGTTTCGCCTCTCGATTTTTTCCCAATCGAGTTGCATGGGTTAAATTTAAGATTAATGCTGGAAAAAAAAGTTTTGAAATCGTTTATCTTGGTCATCTCCAGTCTGTATGGAAGTAAGCTAATTGAATGTCCAACGTAGTTGAGAATCCATTAGCACATAGCATCCAATTAACGTTCTCCTCCGTTTCTCAAAAATTATACTCACTATAGCTAAATAATTATATTTATGTCCTGCTGTTGTATAAAGACAGCGTTCACTATTGCTCCCATTCATCATGCTAACTATCGGTAACTAGCCAAACAGCAACAAGTCTTACCGCGTTACCGTCCGGACCTTCCCAGTCCCCCGCGCCGCTATAATATTCCTCGTCCATGTCGACGGGAACGGGTTAGTGGAATTTACCTAATTATAGTAACTGGTAGTTTTATCCTCACGGCGTGAAACACTGCAAAGACGTTTGAATAAGCTAGCCTGCTGGCTAACAACAACTGGAAGAAAATGGCGAGGTGAACCGTATTTGAGGGTTTCAAGTATTCCCCGAGTTTGTCCTGTCAGGCACTATTTGGCTCGTTGGGATTAAAGCGATTTCATTTCGCTGTTCATAACATTTAAATTCTTTATTTTAGGGGTCTCCACTCAAGATATGTGTCTAATTTTCGATGGCATCTATATTAATGTTTAGAATGGTAGCATAAACGAGACAATAGACGAGTGTGTCACAATAGAATTTCCAACCAAAGCACATGTCCAACATTGATACCATATAAAAATGTGACTAAAAATGACCTAATGATCAATTTGGGTCAATTCCCTCACAAGATGACGGACTCTAGAGTGAAATTTGGAATTTTAGTTTTTTTTGGGGTTATTTTGCTGCACCAATGCAAAAATGTCAAAACACAGGTTTGTGTACTTATGATTCAACGGAAGATCTTAAAATGACTCCAAAGTGAAAATAAATGTCTTCTAAATTTGACCATAGTAATTCTTACCAACGCCAAATTTGAATGATGTAAAAAAAAAAAAAATTAAGTATATTAAATGAGGCTTAAGAATCAGGCAAAACAAGCAATTCTCTCTGCTCCGGAAAGGATGAGCCGAACACCTGCCACCACCACTATGAACTGAAAAATTGATGCTAATTTCCCTTTCCTAATATAGTTCTTACACCTACACGCCGCAAAAATATATCCATCTAACCCTTATAGCCCGTCAGGTTGTTATGGGACTTTTCCACTCCGCAACAATTGAGGCGCTCGAAAGCAGCCTCGTTATCCCAAAACCCTATCATTCATCATTCAAAATAATTCAGCTATAGAAGAGAAGGTCAACAGGTCCAGACATTTGGGAACAAACATTTTTTTTATTTTAAATTGCAAACTGCAACATATGAATTATATTATTTAGCCAAAGGAGCAGAAAAAGGTCATACCCATGGCGAATAAATCACACAATCTGCGTTAAATCTAAATCCAACACAATATGTTCAACCTAAATCTTACAGGGAAGCTGCACCCTAAAAGAAAATGTACATTCCTTGGATGTCGGACAGTTCATTCTCATCAATTCTCACGGACAAAAGAACCCCCAAACATTCTCCCCAGTCAAAATTTAAAAAAAAAAGGGTTGTTAACTTTAAAATCAGAGAACTCTAAAGGAACAATGGTGAATATCCAACGCCCTAAACCAATCCCATTTCTGTGACCTTCCTCAACTTTGTGTTGAGAACTTTTTACCTGAACCGTTTTGTTACCTCAGATTCAAGAGGTGAATTCTTAACAGGGTTTCACTTCAACAAGGCATTCTTTTGGGATGTCTTCGCTCAGTAGAAACTGAAGTGGAATTAATGAGTTTGGTTATTGCTTTGATCAATAATATTGACTAATTTCACATTATTCAGATGCATGCTGGGGGAAAAAATGTTTGGATGTGATTTCTATTGACTTGTGGATGAAAAGTGAAAAGTCCCTGCACTGTTCATTCTGGAACGTTTTGGAGCGAATAAGCTGAAGAAGCAGCCACATGGCAAAAACAGTGACGCGCGTCTGTACTAACGTAGGAGACGAGCGATTAGCACCGTGTTCACTAAGGGCAAGCCACAAGGTAAAGGGGGCAGAGTTCAGGTGTGCACTTCCAAGTGCTGCGTGGTGAAAATCAACTGCTGATCCTTCAAAAAGTCACTTTTTGGTCTTCAGTCCCCTCTGTCAAAGTCTGGCTGTGTGCAGCTTATGCAAATATAGTCTTCCATCTCCGCTCGCTCAGCAGACAGTCCTACGCAGACCTGGTGGAACCACTGATTGCAACTGCCATCACATTGGACCCAGTTTAACTGGAAAGAAAAAAAAAAAACAAATGGGATCTTTATCATAAACAAGACAAGTGCTGTCAGTCTGTGTGCTGGTTAATTGCCAAACACACCTCGTCTCCTTCCGGCTCCCTGCACCACGGCGCAGCACACAACGAGTAGTCCTCATCCGAATCGGACGCGGATGCGGACGCAGATGCAGCAGGTTCTGACGCTGTGTGTGTGGGGGAGCAACCTCTCCTGCTTTCTTCATTCCGGTCACGTCTCCTCTTTGACTTCTTTTCGCAACATCTCTTGGCCTTCCCAGAGTGTTGAGAATCGCAACTTTCCTTGCGTCGCTTGGTCCTTTTGCTCTGAATGCTCACTGCCTCTTTGTGAATCGAGCCTCCACTCTGTGTTGACACACGACACACACCATAAACCTGATTTAACATTCCTATTGTTGCCATTGCAACTTTATTTATGTGTTCCTGCTCAGTGAATTTTTATCTCACAGTTTTTTTTAAAGGTTTATAATTATCGTAACAATATTAGCCCGTCAATGGCATTTCACTTCAACTTGAAAGTGGAAAACCATCTTGCCAGGACGACTTTATGTCAGATTTTTTTTTCCTTGCCTTGTCCATCGGCGGATGGTATCAGAAGCATCCACAAGTAGCCAATATCTTGAAATAAGGCCAGTTATCGGCCCAATGCCTGTATCGGCATTGGCCCATTCCTACTCTTAAGCATTTGAAATGCTATTCAAATGTTTTGGGATCAGATTTTGGTTATACTTATGTTTTAAACTATTAATTATACTTTTTTTGGGGAGTGTATTATTCATGGAAACCCGCTTGTCATTATCCACCACAAATAGGGGGTCCAATATAGTCCAAAACGACGCAATACCTTTTTATGGTGCTTTGTTCTCTCTATGTGCAGCTCATCATCTTCTGTACTTTTTCTACAGAGAGATCTTTGAGTGGGCAGAGGGGCCAGTTTGTACAGCAGGTATGTGTAAAGCTGCTCAGTCTCTGGAAGTGTGACCTGCAGTAGGAACCCCTCCACCATCAGCTCTTCTAACTCAGGGCCAAGTCCTGTGAAAAGGCAGTCAGGATTGGCTTCAAAATGAAAAAGAACACAAAAAAACAAGCAAGAATATACACCGTTTAAAAAACTAACCCTGGACTGGAACGCACTGGTGTTCTGTATAAAAATAGCCATTCTTTTGCGATATTCTTGATCTGTTTTTCCCCTGAAACATAAGCCGAACACAAATATAAGAAACAATATCACCACATGGCCGGATGCTAATCTGACCACTGACCATCTTTGACACTTCCTCCAGCAGCCCATCTGTACAGGCCTGCTGAACTCTGTGCTGCCACTGCACCGTCCGCTCGATGAGGAAACGCAACGCGTCTCCCTCAGGCAGTCGGACCCGAATCCTCTGCAGTGAGGCCAGCAGCGGCAAGACCTTGTCCAGGGGTGGCTTTCTTGAACGCTGGCAAAAGGGGCAAAGCCAGACTTGGCCATATTTGAGGTCCGCGGTCGCTACAATGCACCCACTGTGGAAAAGCTCGCGACAGAGCTCGCATTGCACCATGGCCCCCGAGGGCGCCTTATGGCAAACACAAACACTAAGTGCACAACAGTTCTCAGCAGGAAGAAGCTTGGACTCGTTCGAAGCCCTCAGAGCCAACAAGGTCTCCATTTCCTTGTCTCGGACGTCGTCAAGGGTGGCCATCTATGACAAGATTTTGTCGTTTATATTATTTACAGCGCTAATGTTATAGGCCAATTAAATTTCAGTCAAATATTAAACGCAGCATATTTGCTAAACACAAGCATTTAACAAAATTGTCTGGGCTCGAGCTTAATGTAGAGAAAAAAAAAACAATACAATTAGCTAGCAACGTAGTATTTAACGCAGCTAAGCTGACAATAGAACAAAATAGTTATTCCATATATATAAGAAGCGTCACTTACAGCAGAGGCAGAGTTTTTGCTTTCCGAAAGAGCCTTTTCCACATCGTAGAGCGAGTCCAGCTTTACAGGGGATCTCTTACTATTCTGCGTTCCCTCTTTTGTTTTTTTATTTCTTGACCCATGAAGCCCAGCTCCTACATCACATTTCGGGCACAGTACCTGCATATTCAAAACCAAAAAAATAAAACTATTATAATTATTGCTTCGTCGACTATGTCACAAGAAAAGTCCTAAATTATAACGGTAAATAATAAAAATATTCCATTTTCGAAGTTGGAATAATATTTAGTGTGGCTCAGACGGGGGGAAAAACAACTGAAAATCCAAACAATATAAAAACACTTGACATACCTCCAAAAGAGAAAAAGGTGAATTTTTGAGCAGGAATGTTTTCGCAGCGCTTTCCTTCCAGGTCTGCACATCGCTGACCAGAGCTTCCAATCGACTGAGAGGCTCTAGTCTCACTGGGATACCCTCTGCTCTGAGAACCAGCTCAGAGAGGCTTTCGAGCACGGGGATGCGCCCCCCGAGCTGCAAAGCATGCAACGGCAACATTTAGATGGCCAGCCAAGTTGCACTCAAATTTGTCATCCAATGTCCATTTTACCTGGAGTGCATCAGCTTCATGAAGCCACTTCTTGGCCTTGACCACAACGTCCTTCAGCTGCAGGCAGTTTGGCAGATAAGCGGGAATGTTTTCCATTTCTTGTGCAGCAGCTTCAATTGTTTCTATACTATGATACGGACTGTGAAAAGACACACAAACATGTTCAATAATATCAAGTCATATACTGAATACATTTCCAACACTTTCTTCTCCTCAACTGGTTTATATCAAATGTCATCAGAACACAGCATTTGTGATTAAAGATTAGGAAGTTTCTTCTGTTTTCTCTGCTGAATAGCATGCAAGTGGTGGCGCAACATAATAAAATGTGCAAAGTTAGCCAGGAGGTGTTCAAAGACGATCGGAATGAACATAGCGCTTCCAATTGACAACTTGATATCTTGGTAAGCGATCAGCTCAAAGAGAAAATGAATAATACTATGAGGTCCAAAAGGGAAGAACTATGTTACAAATGAATTTGCTTTTTTTCTGCTCAATTCAGAAAGCAATTATTAAGGCTTGCATATGAAACCTACATGAGTCTTTTCTTGTTAGACAGGAAAGTAAGCTAGACCTAGAAATGAAATAATGCATATAAAACTTTTGCCTAAAAATTATTAATGTGTGAAATATTTGATAAGTAGCCTCCAGATATAAAAGCCAACCCGCAGCTTTTCAATGACTGCAAACCTAATATGTTTTATCTTTGGAAACATAAGTAAGTCTTTGTCCTCACCTGGCCTTCATGAGGCCGAGCATTCGCTCCTCCAACTGCTCCGACACCGTCAGGAGCTCTTGCAGACGAGCCATGGCTCTCTCCACAGAGCTGTGAGGGGCTAAACCCACCCCTTGGTCGATCAACCTCCTCATGGTATCCAGGCAGAGGTTGTCAGGCCTGTTGTTGGCTTGCTTCACAGTCTCCAGCCAGCGGGCCTGCTCCAGCCTCTCCCTGAGCAGAGGCAGCTGAGGCAGCTCAACGTCAAGGCCCAAGCTCAGATCGAGCAGTTCCTGAAGCTCGACCGAGTCAGGAGACTCATCAGAGAGAAGCTTATCGCCGCGCATTTGGAAGTCGTCAACCCTTGTCAGCAGGTCCTGAAAGGTACATGCAGATGTGATTAGGTTTTAATCTTAAAGACAGTCAAGCGCTACAACGTAAATGGTTAAACACCTTCAGTAAAGGTGCCTGTCTGATGTTACACGGCAGGCTGTCCAACTGTTGGACAAAGGAGCGGAGCTCCTCCACAGTCAACTCATTCTGGCTTTGAGACTTCCCTCCACAAGAGCGATACCTGCAATGGTATAAAAAAGACAGAATGACACAAGCTTCGGAGGGACAGATAAAAAAAATAGTGGGAAAAAATTAATTAAAAATCACATCCGGGTAAAACATAATACGCTAGTGTGTAGAGGTAGCACAAATATGATCCAAATTCCAGTGATGATAGAAGTTGTGCAGCCTCTATCGACCTCTACATGTAGCCACAACCCAGCAGAGGTCATGACTATCTAAAGAAAATTATAATTTTTTTTTTACAAATTTAAATACCATACTAAATCAAAGAGGCATTGTGCTCCTTGATTTATTGTTAATGTCTAAAGGTAGTATTTTCGGGTTATGATTGGTCTACTCCGTCATGTGACTTCACATTAAAATCATATCAGCACACCACGAGTACCTCGTCTGCCTCTTCCCATTGAGAAGTTGCTGGGCCACCACAGCGACTTTATCAGCTTCCACAGCAACAACACGCAGCTGATCCAAGAGGGTGGTTTGTGGGAACCCTTTGGTCTCGGCCTGCTCCACCAAGCTGTGAAGCTCTTCCAGACCTGAGCAGACAAAGACCAACCATCCTTTTAGCGCATCAAAACCATCACGAAAATTGTGACTAGAATAAGATGACTGTTTTTGAATTAATTTCACCTCTTTTGTTGTTTTCTTTCTTCTCCAGAATGCCCTGAACAGCAGACAGCCACTCCTTGTAGGACTCGGCACGCAGCTTCACCGCTGCCATCATGGGGTATAACCCTTCCAGTGTAAATTTGTAACTTGGGAAAAAGTAAGACAGGAGATTAAAAGGCAGTCTTCGAAAGTAGCATTTCCATTAATTAACATATTGGTCGAGAAATTTGAATTATTTTTACTTTCTTCCCTCAATAATGGTGTAATTTCATTCCTTAATTACAGGGCAACTTTAAAATACTTGCAGAAGCAACTACGTTGGCTCAATTTAGGTTCATTCTATATTGTTTGTAGGGAAAATATTTGTTTTTTGCATGTTTGTTTTCTGACCTGAGGCAACAGGTTGCTGATTGAAGGTAAAAAAAAAAAAATAAATAAAAAACAACCACATCCAGTCGCTGTGTCGACTGAGCACTCACTCGAGTATTAAGTTGCTAAGTGGACAGGAGCACAGGTCCTGGGCGTGGTACAGGCAGACCACCTTGCCGGGACTGCAGACGCAAGTGATGCCAGACAGGTAGCAGGTGGTCCAACACTTGCAGCACTGACGCGCCTCATCGGGGAGCAGCTCATAATCTACTTGCCGTGTTTGCACCACACCCTGGGGATACAGATTCACAGTCATTAGAGCAGAAGAAGACCAAATCAGCTGTGGGGGGGGGGGGGGGGGGGGGGTGCAGGTGTGTGTGGACCGAGAGTGCGATAAACACAATGTGTTAAATGTAGCGCGTTTCCTTAAGAAGGAAGTTCCTGTTTCATTCTACGTTGGTACGACGAGATTCATTTAGCACAATTAGTTCTATACAGAACGCTAAACTCCTCACCATTTTGTTGATCTTGTCTCGAAGTTCCTCTTCCTCTTGGAGCATGGCGGCCATCTCCTTGTGCACGGCGGAGGCCAGTTCTACATCCACTGTATCTGCCTTGAAGGCCATGTTGCAGACCATCTCGTCGTGGGAGAAGACGCAGTATCGGTTCAACTGGCGATAGTGTTTCACACAGCCTCGGCCAACGGGCATCTAACAAGAAATTGTCAGTAAAGTAAGACGCTGTTATTTTCAGTTTAATCATTGACTGATGTTTACATTATTGTTGCTGTCGAGGCACTGTAGGGTCCTCTGGACATCTTGACAGAAGAAAGGTTAAACACCAAGTCCTAATTAAATGACAGTATTGCACCTGGTGAATGCCTTACCCAGTCCATGGTGCAAAAGTTGACCGCCTCAGCAAAGTTGAAACCTTGGTTGAATCCACTGTGGTACGCTCTGGGGAAGGTGATGACAAACTCTCCCGCACATTGGTTTGTGCGATAGATCTATAGTTAGAACGCAAGAAAGATGGGAGGGGTGCTTATTGGAATTGTTTATTTCGATGCTCATTGGGTGTGCCTGCGCTATTTAATACCAACCAATACATTTGAGACAGTCAAGAGAGATTTAAATGGAAACAAATGTCAACTCTTTCAATTGTAGTTTGCAGCAGCATAGGACTGCACGGAATGATATTCAAACATGAACCAAATATGAGCATCTCAGTAATAATAACCTTCATTTTTTGTTAAGTGACTGCATACTTCAGATTTGTCTGAGACCTGTCACACTTCCTACTTTGATGTGGGGATTAAAAATTGTGACGCAACCCTGAGCTAGTTACCGGGACGCCGTTGTTCATCAGCGTGTTGGGATTCATGATGGTGACGAGTTGATGAAGGAGGTCTGGCTGCGACTGAAATAGTTCAGGAGCTAGTTTTTTCATGACCCCTTCCAAGTGCTCTGCAGCATAAGCTGGTGCCCCATACCAGGTCTTTGGCTCCCCCCTGCACAATGCAAAAAAAAAAAAAAAAAACATTGTTAGCAGTAGACAGACAATTCATGTTGCATTCATTTCAGAAACATTGCCTCGTGAAAAGGATACAAAAGTATGCAATTAATAATTTATCTTAAAAAAAAAAAAATCTTCAGCTCCACAAGACACGCTGTTCTTTGAAAGTGTACCAGTGAAGGTAGTTGATGGAGTAGCTCCAATGGTCCTCAATATGCCAGCAGAAGGAGGAGAAGCACATGCCCACATAGAGCCAGGGTAACTTCATTCCACAGATGTCGGCTGTGATGTGAGTCAGCACCGAGGCATCCAGCACAGGCATGTTGTTAAGATTCCAACCGCTTGTTAAGTAATGCTGTAAAACAAAACATGTCTCAAAACTATGGCTCAGCCCACCTGACAGCAGTTTGAAAGTTGACACAATGGTCGTGGTCATTTTCTCGCGACCAGTGAGAAATGTTGCGTGTAGCCTCGCACCACTCCATTCAAAGACTAAAATTTGACATTATTACAGATAACACCAAGTTCAAATTCTGATCTTTCCAAAGGTATTGTGGGAGATACCACTACGGAAGGGAAATGTTATACAAATGCATATGGAGTAGTAGAGAGCATCATCGTCATAGTAACTACAGCTTGTACCTCGTCCTCAGGAGACACTTCGAAATGGCTGTTCTTCACGGGGAAACCACTCCCAAATTCCTTGGAGGCAATGTCTGCTCCATATTCCACAGTCACATCCTCTTCGACCGTGCTGACAAGACGCCAAAACTCCTTCTCCACCAGCTCCGTCGGAACCATCTACAACATTCAGAAATTCACATCATCTGGGAATGACACTAGGAGAGTTTATATCGAGGGTGGCAAAAAAAATAAATAAACCCTTTCTCAACAAGGGTTCTAAATGATAACATGCTATGCTTTGTTCCTGACCAATGGCCGCTACCGGTTTTACTTACAATTGTCACTGTAATTTGCGTGTAATTGTGCAAACAGAAAAGCAGACAAGACAGCACTAGCAAGGATCCCCACTCACGTGAACGGGCATGTTGAAATAATCCGACTTAAAGGAATCGGCCATGTCTCCAAAGGTTTGCAGCGTGTAGCTCCTGCTGGCCTGCTCGAAGCCAAAAGCGACCTGAGGTTTGCCGCATTCCTGCAAAATAAAGACAAAACACATTTTTTAATATACTCGGATTTGTTTCCACTCATAAGAAGTGTACTGCAAGAGGATTTGGCTCCCCAAGGGTCGAGAGCATGCGCCTCACCTGCGCTAGGCACTTGGGGCATCTCCAGTCTCCTTTGGGAACTTCATAAAGTGGGGGGATCAGACAAAAGATGTGATAGCTGTCATCACAGCCGTCACACAACAACAGCCGGTCCTCCTCATTTCCATTGTGACACACGAGGCACATGTATTGCTCCACCTGAATAATCGGAAGAAGACATTTGCTTTAGAACAATTTAAAAAAAAGAAATAATGTGGTCATTGTGGGTACATTACAACGTACTTACTTTACTTGTTGTACCATTTTTAATGATATTTAAGACGTTTTCTTCACAACCTTCTGTAACTTTAAATTCCACGGTCTCCTCTTTCACTGACATGCTCACTGAAACACGATTGAATTAACAATGGGCGGGTTTGAAGCGTCACCATTTACAAGTGTTGACGACATTACAAGTCCTTGCTCTTACTGGGATCTGGTTTGGCAACATATGTTCCCATTCGCCTCCTGAGATTAGGACGATTCTTGCGAACTTCCCCAGCTTCGCTTTTAAAGTAGCCTCTCTGCAGAGTTGTGTAATGTAAGAAAAAGGAAACGTGACCCCAAAGGGGAAGAGGAGACGCTAAACCGACAAGAGTGGCAGACCACACTCACTTCAGCTCTCATCCGTTTTGCACGGCGAGCGATGCTGCAGATCTCCTGAGGCTGCACAGACTGGCGCTGCGGCAGGTCATGTGGGGTGTACACCTTATCTTTTGTGTCGTTGGTCAAGGTGGCTCTCTGCAAAGACAGATGTTGGATGGCAGAAGGCAATGAATATAAAAGGTGACCCTGATGCAGAAAAATTAACGTTTAGTTTTCAAATGAGTTACCCTCGATCCAATAGTGTAGAAACACATACTGTACTAGATTGTAGTTTATAACACGGAAAGCACTAATACTAAATCTTACATCCAGGAGGAAAAAACGACAAAGAAAAAGCCAAAGTACTTAATAAATGACAGCCTTCACAAAACTAAACATGGCCACAACAAAGAACAACAATTAGGTGGGACGTACAGGCTGATTGTCTCCGGTCTGGAATAGGTTATATGGGTAGAGGATGCGCTCATAATGCGCCCGCAGATGAGAGCCCACGGCCTTGCCTGGAGCAAAGCCCATCTTGACGGATATTTTAGTCCAGCGCCGCTCTCTGCAGACGGCATCGAAACCTCCCTCCTCATTCACGAGCTGAACAACAAAGTACCAAATGTAGTCACTTAGGAGATTTGTAGGCATGTAAGGCAACTTTCACATTTGTGTGTGTGTGTGTGTGTTGGGAGGAAATGCACAATTTGCAGACACCTTGTTGAGCTGGTAGAGATCTAAACTCTTTCTTTCCAAGTGAGGGATTTTCAGAGTACATCCTTGAAGCTCCCAAAACTTTGCTATTTGATCCAGAAAGTTCAGCTTCACTCTCGTCTGAGCCTAAAAAAAAACATCAAACAACTCCAATTTGTAAAAGCACCAAGTTGTATGGGGCATGAAAAAAAAAAGTTTTTAAAGACGTACAAGCACAAATAATATTGCCAAAATGACCCAGAAGAAAAACCGCAACAAACACACTTCACAGCCAGAAAGTCAGATGAGGCTTGATGACATCACATCCGCCTTCTTAGTGATTTCGCTGTCACGCGGTGCCCGACCGAAAAATTTTCAAAGCGTAACGCTAAATCAATGATATGTATCCATTCTGAGAAAACGTTCATTTTGACATAGATATTTGATTGTTTAATACAAAATATTGATAGAAATTGTGTCCCATACACTGAACATACCTCCAACTCATTGAGCCTTTGAATTCGTGGTGTGAATTTCAATCTTTCAACATCACAGGCAAATGGTGGCTGCCATTCCTAGAATGAAAACAAGAAAATAATGAAAATTACATGAAAATAAAACGCCTAACATTTTGCATGTCTCATTTGATTTTTTTTTCTAAAGACTACAACTACGAGGCTGTGTGAAGAATGAGCCTATTGTTTTTTTTTTTGTTTTGCTAGAGTAAATAAGTGGAACAATTTCGTCGTGAGCACTTGCTGAACACGCAAAAGTTAAAATTCCTTTTGGTAAATGAGGTTATCAGAACACAACAAGCTGCTGACAGCACCGGGAGTATTATATCTGCATCACCAACATATCTTAGACTAAACCACACAACTTCCTGTAAAATGTCACAAATCTGTTGCTGGGACCAAGTTAGGAAGATAACTTCAGTTTCATATGAAAATGAAGTTTCATATGAAAATGCTACACATACCGTATGCCCCTGCACTAATTTTACCCAAATACTTAACAGTGCAAAGATATTATATTGCAAACCTAATTGATGTTTCACCTGGTGTGCGTCAGTCAATATGATTTGATTTATTGAATTCATTTCTTCTTTGGAATATTCATTACATGTAATAAATAATATATTATTAACATAAAGTTGGGGAAGTTTTGTGAGACATGTACAGCAAAAAACGCGGGTCATAGTGACTGAAATTTCTACGTGTGTTCTAATCCAGGTAGCCGAAATGCTCCTATACGGCTGACTAAGAAGAGTTTGAGGGGGCACAATTCCAGGGTTACAATGTTCTGCCCCTCCACTCTGCATAGTTGAAATAGTAGTCACAGTTTAGAATTCACTCTGGTCAGATGACAATCACTGGAAAAAGTAGTCACATGACATGCAGTAGGAGGCAGGCTCAATAATTGATATTCAAACTACGGTTATTGTTTTTAATTTACAGAATTATAAATAATACAATGTTTGATGGCTCTGCAATTTCATATGGCTGAATCTAGTCTGGACGAGTTGGAAATCACGTGTCACTGCTTTGCCATTTCAAAGGCAACGATATTTAAGGTAGCTATTTTTACCAAGGAAAAACTCTTTTTTGTAGATTATGGGGTGAGAAAGGGCGTCTCTGCAGTTGGGTGACTTGGCTGTGCTGCTACAAAAAAAGCAAACACACCCATAAATATGTGCAGCCAGGTGGCAAGCGGTCTACGACCTGTGGTTGAGGAACTATGACTTGAGTGTCATGCCTTTCGGTTTTGACTCATGATTTGCATGTTAAATTTGTTTGATTGTTGAGTGAACTCTTTCATACATTGAAGCATGGCTCTCAATGTATGGTCACAGAAAAAAAGGTGGGGAACCTTTAGTTTCGCTAATAACTCTGTTTAAAAAGGCCTACAAAATGTTTGTCAAAACAGACATATTTCGGACCACAAGGTACACAAATAATGACACCATGAAATAAATTTCTTGATCTTACGCCTAAAACATTCAGATGACAGCCAAAACACAACATGGCTTCCAAAGTTCTGCCTTCACAAAGACACTTGTAGTTTGCAATGGTTTTCTAATACATATAAAAACCCTCTCATGAAGCTATAAATTGACAAATATTAGTCAGACACTGAAAGGAACTGTCAAATGCACCGTGCAAGTGCACCTAATGCTGCGGCCTGTGAGTGTATATCATTTTAAACACTAACTTGCACTGAGTAATTTAAAGTAACAACCCAACAACGACAAACACATTGTCGTTGCATAACATTTTGAAAACCATTCCATGCAGGCTACTTGCATCAAGGCCTCAGTCCTATATTATGTATACACCCAACACTCCTGTAAATGAGCTAATAAAGGGACATTTGATAATCCTTTGATGGCACCAATCGATCCAACACAGTTTTCCCAACTGACTAACAGAACAATACATTTGTTGACTAATCAACACTAAACCAGCCATTTCCTGGTGTCAGCTCATGGAAATTATTCCATTTGACGGTGAAACACTTGCCATTCAGGCCTCCAAATAAACACTAACTACGTTCACACCCTGGACATTGTTATTTATGCATTCGATGAAAGCAACCGCGTGCATGTTTGTGTATTTATTTCAGTGCCAATTTGGGCCTTTATTTCATTAGTAGGCTAATGAGGTGTGGACACACCCTTGACAAAGCTATGGCTTTTGCCAAACGCGATGGATGACGAAAAAAGCTTAGCTAAATAACCTGAAAGATGAGGTCGGGCTGTGTTCAAAGAGTCAACATTTGCCCAATAATCAAGTTAAGCCAAGTGCGAGTGACGCTACATTTATCATCCAGTTGGAACAAAGTAAGCAAGCTACTAGACAAAAATATACGCGATACGCACTTCTGAAAATAAAAATGGACCAAAGCAATGTTTTGCAGGATATTTTAATAGTAACGAGGGGGGACTATTTGTTTAAAAAAACGATGAACAGTGCAGCCTTTGTGATCAAGCGTCCTTTCTCTCCATAAACAGTTGGTCCCACAGCACGTAGCGATGCCAGGACCGTCGCTTTACACCGGACAGGCGATTCTTATAAACTAAAACAACACTGGCCAAATCCATCGGATTGAGATGAACAAACAAATATTTTAAAGCAGTAGCTGCCAAGATACTGTAAAAAAAATGACGACAGTCCAGTAAGATCACTTTGCTTTAATGTAAACAACATCAATGTGTATTAAAAAAATGAAGCCTTTTAATTCTATTTTTTAACGATCATAATATTGTGGCCGAATGTTCGACAGTTTGAGACGTCGAATTTTAATTTCCACTTGGATGTTTATGTGCGTTGAAAGGCTCGGTGAGCGGTTACGTTTGAAGGTTAGCAAACAGAACGCACAGCTAGCTGACAATTCAACTCTCGAGCCCCCACTCCGCCATGTTGAAAGCTGTCTTAAAAAAACACAACTTTGACTGCGACTTGACGCTCTTGCTTGGCCAGGGGCACACGCCGAGCTTTCCGGGGGTAAAATGGCAAATATTAAAGGAGGCTCACCGGTGGCGGTCGGACTTTACAGATGCCAGTTTTCTCTGCAATGGGTCGTATTTTGTTGATGTACGCAAAAGGGTCAGCAAATTCCTCCCAGCTGGGCTCAAAAACAGGACACTCCGGGGGAGGAATGAACTCATTCAGCTGAGGTTGAGTCATTCTTGCATCTTCGTTGTGATGCTCGTTCAGTGATGCCTGATGAGTTGCTCACGCTCAATTTGTTCGCTTTGTAATCCAGATTTCAGTCCGTATCCATTCTCCACTCATTCAACTCAAAGGCGAATTATCTAGTTGGAAGCGATAGGGTGACCAAGAGTTGTGTGCTTCCGCTCCTAAAAGTAGACACCAAGAAATGACTTGTTACGAGCGTTTTCGCAGTCCGAAAAACGCAACAATCATACATAGATCCAACTTTTACGTATCGTTTGTATAATTTAAATTATGTTAATGCACATTTATAATACGGATTCGAATAGTAACATAAAAACGTCAAGTAACTCGGGGAGCTTGGATCGTATACTTTAAACGTCACTTAAGGTTATTTCTAAACCGTACGAAATGAACTTTAGCGAAGTTTACTCTTGCTTAGTTCTTTGTACGCATCATATTTCTATTTAAGGATTATTGGTTCCGTGGTTTAGTTACAGGCGATTACTCCCCTGTTGTATGTGTTTGATTTACCCACCACGAGACCTGGCGGCGTCGTTGTTTTATGGAAAAAGTGCAATTGGTTGGCTAGGCACCGTCTAACTCCGCCCGGCTGGACCGAAATAATGAGAACGCTACATACATGTTACACAAATCGAACCCACCCACCATATCAATCCGCTTCGACCGGATCTTTGTTTTTAAATGGTCTAGAGGAGTCCACCGATTGGTAGGTACACCCCACAGTACTGCTGCTTCTTCTAATATTTAAATAGGAATTTGTTTAAATACCTGGAGGCTATTCATGCCTTATCAGTTTATAAATTATTTTGTAATATCCAACATGTTAAGCATGGAAAGTTTATTGTGTCATTAATTCCCCAGTGACATATAAATTGAAACACATTCTACTCAGATCAAATGCCACTTTCATTCAGTTGATTCCTTTAATCAGCTGCCCGTGTGGTCATCTGTTGCAGACAAGCCTGAGCTCGTCTTCTTGCAGCCAATTGGTGGGATTCATCCAAATGGGCGTAAACTAACCTTTTGATTGACGGTATCGCAGCAGCCAAACGACAACAATGAATGACCACAAATTCAGACGAAAGCTTTAACGGCTATGACGCTGAAATGACGACCCCAAGTGGTATACAGTCTACTCTACACCTTAAAAAAATAAATACAGGAAGTATTTTTTTCAGATTCGAAATGTTCCATCTTACAGCAGTAGCCTGACAGCTCAATATGACAAAACTGAGAGCCAAAAAACAGCCATCAACACACCATGAGCTACAACATCATGATCAAATACACAACGGCGTGCCAGCGCTGTAATAAATGTTCAGGTTACGCACAAGACACCATTTTAAAGTGGAGAAAGTTTTATATTTTTATTAAAGCACAACAATGATACAATGTGTGAGAAATGAAAACAGTATTGATATTATATTATGAATCCAATGTGTGTTTTTTTAAGGGTCAGCACAGAAGGTCGAGCCATCCCGCACACACACTGTATTTAGTTTACAATTTCTTCTGCGTTTCATTATGCCTTAAAACTAGGCATGATTCACTCGGTCTATTGCAACATAGTAACCTATCTTATCATCCAAACAGTGCCAGCCAATGGGTCCGATCTCACAGTCCGCGCAGATGAGATACTTGATTCTCCCGACGTCATTAGTGAAGCCCACATTCTCAAAATCAAACATATCCCCCACTAACCAGTGGGTGGTCAGTGTGTCCCTGTCCACTGAGCCCTCCGTGGCACTGATGCTGCTCTTTTTACGCATGGATGGTAGGATAAGCTGAAATGAGAAAACAACACAGTCACAATCAACAGTTGGGCATAATGAGCATGGATTTGTGAAAAGGTAGCAATGACTTCACAAAATGACTTCAGAATGAGAGACAGTTTGTCCTTAGGCAAGACGTGACAAAGTCGTTGTAATTTTAGCCTTAAAAGCCACACCAACTTGGATTAGAAATTTTTAAAAAATTCAAAAAGTGATTGATGTGTAGATTCTGAGGTTTGATCCGAGATGTTTCTCAAAAATAAGGCATTTGCTATTTAGAAATGACAGACACCGCCCACCCCCCCCCTTTGGGGGATGCAAATTATTCGGACAATTGATCTAATTCTATGGGAAATTGTCACAATACTCGGCTCACATTTTAGTACTCGCAAATCAAAGCAGAAAAAAAATGTCAAGAATGTTGGCTTTTATCTTGAAAAACTTCAAGGTCACTTGTAATCATAGGCGCTGTATAACCAAACATGGTAATACGTGGGATACTTTGTAGTCGAAGGACATCCCCAAATTAAGAGTTTATCACAACAGCCCTTCACAGCAGTAACCTTCACTTGCTAGTTGTCATGGATCTCTCTGCCTTCACTTTAGTTTTTTCATAAATGAAAACAAACTACCACCGACTGGGCCATTGAAGACTAATCCAATACTTCTCCTTCAAAAAGTCCTGTGTTGTTCCTCAGTAACAGTAAGAGACTTTGCAACATGGTATCAACCAACTGGTAGCGTTTGTTAGATTAGACTTTGCCAGAAAACACCCAAAAAGCCTTGAATGTTTTGGACTCATATTCTTTAAACAGATAAAATCAAGGTCATTTTGTATCAGAATGATGGGAAGGGGAAAAACGTGGACAATATGGAGGAGAAAGGAAGAACTCATGATTCAACGCAAGCCGCTTCATGTGTCAAACTTTGTGGGGGCATGGACTTAGCTGTGGCTGTGTTAGAGGAGTTGACCAGTTGTTTCTTTACCTATGATGACCATTATTTCATCCAAGTTTTTCTGTGCCATTTCCAATGAGTCACAAAGTGCCCTCAGAGTTGTCCAACGTGATCTGGACAGATAGCCTTGAGGTGCTGAGTGATGCTTTGACTAAAAATTGTGATTGTTTCGTTCTTATCTGAGGGCGATAAAAGCTGAAGTGTGAGAACAGATTGTCAAAAAGCTTGTAGAGCTTCCCAACCCAGCTCCAGTTGATAAATATTTAAGTATTTTCAGCTTGCTCCTTCAGGAATCACTACAGGAGTCAGGCACAGGATTTATTAAGACGATTTAATAACATAAACCATTAATTGTCACTCACTAAGCAAAATTATTTTTTTTAATTTGCCTTGTGTTTGTTTCCAAAACGTGACTGCAAACAAAACTTAATGATTGCCCTAACTGCTTCAGACATTTGGACTCGTGCAATTTCGGTGGTTTGGCTCCAAAGGTCATATAGCAGGGATCTCTTCCTCCGGTCCACTTGTGAGCGCCTATCCAGCCTGTCTTATATGATACCATGTTCCAACACACTTGATTCAAATAATCAGCTCATCAGCAAGCTTTGCACAAGCCTGATCACGATCCTGATCATTTGAATCACAGTGCATGTAACATAGAAGTACCCCAGCCAGGTTACCTCTTTCTCTGCGAACACAGCCATTCCCGGGGACAGCACCTTGGATCCGCATCTTTGGCAAAGAACAGACTTGCTGTTCTTCCCGTCCTCAGAAACGAGGTCGGACCGGTCCACGCCGTCTTTATTCTGTGTATTGTGGTCCATCTCGAGGTCTAAAACTCACTTTGACAGACAAGAACAATTCAGTGTAGGGCGTGGCTTTCACGTGCAGCATATGCACACACTGAAAAAAGTCAGTAGTTCTTTTTTTTCTGCGTCCTCCTGCACTATTCTCTACAGTATCCATTAGACGGTGATCCGTTTCAGCACAAATTTGCAAGCGTGAGATGTCGTAGACAACAGTTAAAGTTGACAGAGACAACATGAATTATCACCGTTCCGCACAAGCCATAAAAACATCAATGGACAAATATCCTAAGATATCGTTGTTCTTAAAACAATCGCGGTATCACTTTGAATTCGTTCCATCGCATTTACATAGTGTATGCAAACGCTACGATCAAGTAATATACAAAAGTGCTAAATCGTCACACTATTCTTAAACATTGAAATACGTACCTAAGAAAATTGGGAAAAAGATGACCGTACTATGACGTAAAAAATGAGAGATTAGCTAAAGCAAGCAAAGCATTCTGACCGGTCTCGGACTCAAACGTCCTGTCACTAAACGAGCTCGTTCGGAAAAAAAATCCAATTGATTGTTAGTTCCGGTGCTACAAACACGTTCGAGAGTTTCATACCATATGTATTCAACTACGACTTCTAGGTAAAGTACAATCACCGCCTGGATGAAAAAACAGAAAACATCTAGGGAAAAAAAAATAAAATAGGGTGTAATAGTTGTGACAAATGCAATATTCTACATCGCGCCCAGTAAGGGATTAGCTCAGTGGTACACCCCTCGCTTACCATGCGAGCGGTAGCAGGTTCGATCCCTGCATCCTCCAATCTTTTGGGAATAAATATGAAATTGATCAGAATAAAGACATGAAATTGATCAGAATAAAGACATAATACCATCCATCATCTGTACCGCTTCTCCTCACTAGGGTCGCGGGGGTGCTGGAGCCTATCCCAGCTATCTTCGGGCAGTAGGCGGGGGACACCCTGAACTGGTTGCCAGCCAATTGCAGGGCACACAGAGACGAACAACCATCCGCACTCACACTCATACCTAGGGGCAATTTAGAGTATTCAATCGGCCTGCCATGCATGTTTTTGGAATGTGGGAGGAAACCGGAGTACCCGGAGGAAACCCACACAAGTACGGGGAGAACATGCAAACTCCACACAGGATGGCCGGAGCCGGGATCGAACCCACGCCCAATGCTGTCTTTCACTGTGAGGCCATCATGCTAACCAGTCGGCCACCGTGCCGCAGACATAATACCATAAAGGGTATATCGAAAATTTAAATGTTTGTTCGAGCCTTGGGTCATATTTCTATTTGTAATAAATGACATAACATAAATAACAAGTGCACGTTTAGTCACTAAATATGGGAGAATATATGTATAAACCAACCGCTTGTTAAAGTAGTCATCATTAGATTTTGCAACTTGGGGATGTCCAGTTTTAACTCTACGCCCTTTTTAAAAAAATTTTCTTCAACCGCTTGAGATGGTATAGTATGGGGGATTAGCTCATTGGTAGAGCGCTCGCTTAGCATGCGAGAGGTAGCGGGATCGATCCCCGCATCCTCCATGTTATTTTGTGGTTAATATTAAATTGGCCTTTACAAAAACATTTGCTTAACCCAAAATGATTACGCACTATTGGATTTCTTCCACTAATTATAAGCGACAACACACAAAACAGCACAGAAGAACGGGACACCTCTGAGCATGTGGAAAAAAAATTTATTACAGTAATTTCCCCAATATTACGATTAATAAATAGTTATGTCTACATTTCAATGAAATGTATGATTTCTCACTTTCTACACAGGACATAACACAAAGTCAAGAATACACGTCATTTTAGTCTGTAATAAAGCTTGAATAAGTTGATCTAGAAAAAGTAGTCTTAAACAGCAGTTGATACAACCTGTCCATGGGGTTGTAGTTCAATAATGATTTGATTGTATATGGCAAGGAAATTAAGATGAATGCACATCTGGAAATCATTGCGGATCCCTTGACTGTTCAGATAGGCCCTTTTATTTAAAACATTTCCATTGGCCTAAGGCACAGGAATACTAAAGTTTTGTACCAATCACACGTAACATTTTAAACCCCATCTGTTAATTCAAAGTCTTAAATTTATGAATACGGAGGGAGGTGCATTTGCTATTTACACCTCAGATTGCATCTGAAAATCTAACACAAAAGGAAGCTCGCAACTGACAAAAACACAACTTGACCCCTCCAGATCTGTACATTGTGCGTAGCCTGGAACCTAAATCTACACATTAGGAAAAAAAGGATGAATTATCTGGAAAATAACGGCAGGGGCCTTCGATACATTTACAGGTTTTCCGCCAGTCCTTCGTTTCGCACAACTGCTGCAAATCTTTTTTTTTTCTTATGTGAAAGAAGTTTTGAGATCTTTTCTCAGATAAAGCAATGTATCAAATGAAAATAAACGTAAATACCCCAACTTGGTTCAACTGCCAGGCAAATATTGAATATCATTCCCAAACGCTATTCAGCGGGCCCTGCAAATTCAAATGACACTAAAACAGTGTTTCTTTCTAGAGTGCTTCGTTAAATGTGATTTTGGTGTATTACCCCAGGCTTTTAGAGTCTTACACTCTTTGTGGTAGTACGCCATATTTCAATTAATAGTTGAACAAGAATTGCCAGCATAGTTAACGTCTGGCAACATCCTTAAACACACTATACGTAACATTCATATTCAAACAAATGCATGGATGTCTCTTTGTATCTACATTGACCTGGATTGTTGTTCTGCACCTAAACAACTCGACTGTACATTCTTCCTCAAACCTGGACAGACAAAATGGGAAATAACGATTGGTCTGTAATGTGTTCCCACTGCTACAGCACTTTTAATAATACTCTTCTTACCCTTTGCTGCACCCTGACCGACTGAGGCCAACGGGTGAGTAACCACCAGTGAGAGGGAGGTACGGTTTCCATTTAATTGATCTTTAAATGCAAATTTCAACTTTCATTATTGACAAAGTAGTGACTGCTGACGATTCTCCTGGGTGCTCGTTGGCTAGTTTATGCTACTTTATTGGAGCAAAGATGAGCCCAAGCAGAAAAAAACCCCAACCCTCCCGCCCCCCACCCACGCCATGTGAGCAAAGAAGAAGTAAATAATGAGCAATACGTGACTATAAGGAATTCCAGCAGCATTTGTACTGTGTTCTTGTGTGTGCATGTATGTGTGCATGTGGTGTTTGCGCAGGGGGGGCTATTCAGAAAACAAGTCACAGTTGGGCCTCTCAGAGTAGAGTGTCATCTGTGCATCCTCCCTCCAGGCCGTAGCGGAACTCCTGCAGGTTCGAAACGCCGTAGAAATGGATGAAGGCTGCTGCCACAACCAGAACATGAAAAATCTGATGGGAGTGGAACTAGAAGGAGAGAGAAATACATTGTAAGCTTACAGAGTAAGTTGCTTCAAGTTGTGTAAAAATATAGTTTTGCTCGCACGTGAAAGTGGCCGTTCACCTATTTGCAACCTGACACCACGGAGTATTGTAAATTATTGAAGACAAGATGCTGGAATCATATTTCAGGGTTGAATTGTTACTACTGTTTCACTTATCACGTTGACCAATACAGTGGTACCTTGAGTTATGAGTTTAATTTATTCCGTGCCAACGCTTAAAACCAAATGGACTCAAATAAATGTTCGCTAATGAAAATAATTGAAATGCGAAAAACGTTCCAGCTTGCCAAAAATGCCAATATTTCTACATTTTAAATAATATCCTGTTATTGAACAAAGGGATGCAAATAAAAAATGTCGTTATCGACAAAATTATCAACATATTAATCTATTATTATAATAAGCGTTAGTTACTGCTCTATAACAAAGTCCCACGCATGCACGCAAAGCAGGATTCATAATTTGAGGGGCGTGGCTAAGTGAGTAACATCAGAGCAGGCATCAGGCTGGCTGGCCAAGTTACTTCAGTGGGAGCAACTGCTCCATGCTCATTGTGAGTACTTTCATTTGTCTGTTTACTGTTTTGTCACATTCAATAAATGCCTGACAGTGCAGAGCAAGCCAAGTACAGGTGTGGAAAAATCCAAAGAAAAGTCTCAGCAGTTTGACTAAACTCCCACGCCATTTTTTTAACATAGGATGCATTATTTTTTTTTTTTATATTAGGTAGTTGCTTATTCCATGCTGGGAATATGGGGCGTAAAGAGACTCTTGACAAATAAACAATATAAATCCAAAAAAGTAAATACTCACCCATATGTCACACTTGCCAGGAAAATAGCGCTCAGGGATCCTGGCTGCATACAGACCAGCACCAGTGATGTACATGGCCCCCATCAGGTAGAACCAACCCATCTGGCCAACAGTGGTGGCCTTAACGAAGCCCTCCTCGATGGTGAAGTGCATGGTGGGAACAATGCCGCTAAGTCCCAGACCCATAAACACGCCTAGGACAGGCCAAAAAAAATCAATTCAAATCATTTTAAACATGGTTAAGTCATTAACCTGGTGGAGTCATTGCAAATCGTAAAATAAAATACTCATTACAAGACTATAGTGTGGAATGGTCTCACCTGCTCTTGTGGGTCTGTGGCGAGGTGTGGAGAAGCGGTCCCATTGGGCCACTACAATGGCGGCGATGCCGAGCACACAAACAATGGTGAGGTAGATAAGTCGCGGCTGAGGAGAACAATAGAAGGAGTAGTACAGCCAGGGCACGAAGGAACCCATGATGAGGAGCGCGATGCCTGAGTAGTCAAGCCTGAGGGACAAATAAAAGATTCATCGGGTCTTTTCGAATACAACCTGTGCACTAATTCTGCCTTGAACATTTTTTTATGAAATTACACAGTAATTATAAAGTAGAAGAAAATAATGCGGCTCCATTTTGAAGAGGCAGTGCATGAGTAGCCTTTTTTTTTCTCTTACAAAGAACTGAAATGAGAAAAAACGGTCTTCATGAAAAGTGCTTGAGAGCTTACTTGGAGAAGGTGCGAGACACTTTCTCGGAGTGGCAGTAAACGGTATGAAAAAGCCAGGAGAAACTGAGGCAGAGCACAGCTCCCAGGAAGAACATCCCAAACACCACTTTCTCTTGAAGCGGGGCCATGAAATACATGTTGGGTCGCAACATGGTTAACGTGCCCAGACACAGGAATAAAATCAGCCCTGAGGGAGATCAAAACAATTAGGCAATGTTCTCTCTGGCTCACGTGTAAAACAAATATTTTCACATTGTTACTATGAACCCAAGACAGAAATACGATTGAAACATAAAAAGGTGATTTGTTTGCATTCTGACCTAACAGATGAGTCCAAATGTTTCCGGTCTCTGTGTGAATTCGGAAGATGCTTCCAAAGCAGGCCCGGAATGAAGGCATGGGGGGGCGATGTCCATGCAGGAGGTAATCGTTGTCCTTAAGCCACTCTGGCAGGACATGGAAGGGAATGACTCTCCAGCGCCCCTCCCAAACCTGAAAAAAACAATCCATTTTACTAATATTGATTCACGATAACGTGTGACATATTGTTTTGACGTCATTCTCGAGCTTCTGAATGGTCTAACAGACTTTTACTGAATAGGAACAAGCAAGTGTCACTAGGTGGCCTATCAGATAAAAAAAGCGAGCTGTTCTCATTTACATATTCGGTAACCAGAAGTTGCCGTTTCCGAAGAGAAGCGCATATTTCAACACCTCTGCACCAACGGACAGGGAGTGGTAGCAATTTGAGGCGGTAGAAGGTAGTCACACCTTGTAACTTTGTGCTTTGCAGTCTATTTGACTTCATAATAGAGTAGAATATCCTAAGTAAACATTGATTATAAGATGGTAATTAACTTTTCTACTAAGTTTTACCTCTGGTAGTTTCCTGTAAATGGATTATTTTAGGCAGGTTTTTTCATTTTGAAGAATTGTCACATTTTAAAATAGTGCTGTATAGACACATTAAAAAAAACATTTCCTGCTACATTTAATCATAACATTTATCATTACCTTTTTCCATTGATTGCTGGGAGGAATCACATTCAGGCTCACACCACATTATACTGCTTATTTTTGTTTACTAAGTGTGGTTGCCCTACAGAGAGTTACCAAATGTTTATTCAGGGTACAAAAATGGAACGTCACACTTACTTTGTGTACAAACTCTTCCATCTTTTCCATGGCGTGGTGCGCCTGGAGTGGTAATGTCAAAACTTCTCCCACCTCATCATCGTCATCATCTTCCTCATCCGCAAGCATGGCCGCTCCCTGTAAAGAGAGGATTGCAGAAATCAGAAATCAGAAATCCCTTTATTGTCATTGTACTCAAGTGTGCAACGAGATTAGAGAGATTACTGAAGCTAAAAGAAAACCATTTTCTTGGTTTGGGGGTTAGGAGATTAGGAGGGGAAAAAAAAGTGATACCTCTGGATGGACACCTTTAGAGGTTGGCGGGCAAACCCCTCCCTCCTCCAGCAGCGGCCCCAACTCCATTAGCTCCACATCCGGGACATGGCAGTCCTCTGAGATCCGGCAGTCTGCATCACTTGCAGACCCGTTTCGGCCTGACATAGGGAGACTGCCTGATGACCCACGCTCAGTCCCTGTATTCTGCTTCAAACTGTACACTTCAATTTCCTCCTGCGAAAAATACAAGGTTCAAGCGTCAGTGTTTTTGTGAGTAGACAAACTAAGAGATAACAGCCATATATGCAAAAAAAACCCCACATAATTTCTCAACATTTACAGATTGATTATTTGTAATAATAAATACGCCCCCCCACCAATTAAGTGAAATTGGATCACTGCTCACAGTGGCTAGGCCTGCGACATGCAGTCAAACAAAGACTTGTAAAAATGCTCAAACCTCAAGTCAAATTGTTTTGCCTGATAAATTATCCACTGAATTGAACAAAAAGCGCAGTCATACTTAGTTATGAATAGAGATTGGTTTCATTCACGTAAAATAGGATGAACTACTGCTGAGCTAGAAAAGTTCCATTTCACAAAATTCAAAATGATGTGTTGCATTTACTGGCACTTTAGTTTTATTGTGATTCATGTAAAGCTGCAAAAATATACAAATTACCGACCGGCAAAGAATAATTCATTCCCAGCCAGTAAATAGTAAACAATTTGAACTTGAGGTTTACCCCCATGCAACGCCAAAATTCTATCGTGAAATACTTAACAGTAATTAAACTCGTGGTTTGTTATTTAAACACTCAAGTGTTCATGGAGTATTACGTTCCAATAAACGTGTAGTAAACGTTCAATTGACGGCAACGCAAAACAGATTGCCGATTAATTACACACATATGACATACATCTTGAAAGAATAATTTCGTAATGAATCCGCCTGATTTCAAAACTTAAGATCGGTTCATCTTTTTTAGTTGCGATTATGGGTCAAATCCGAGATGACAATCGAACAACAGAACGTCCACACTGGGAGCACAACAGCAAACGCTGGCGGGCAGACAAACAACGGATGTGACTTAGCAAAGCGTCAGACCCAATACAGTCCCGAAACAAAACAAAACGTAAACAACAAATGCAAAAATACCGATGGTTTGATGATCTGAAGTCCCTTCGGCCGCTTACTATTTATGTCACGGAGCAAATCCTAATTTAGCAGCTGGAGTGCCAACAAATGTGTGAAGACAGATCGCCCATATTTCATGTCGCTAACGGTTACCTTTAAGCTAGCGCTGAGCTGGCAAACAGGCGACAGTTTGCAGTTTAATTCGAGTCAATAATTTGACTTGTCAGAGACAAATGAAAAAACGTTTGCAACCGCAATTGCATTTACGGCACACAATTTACCTGACAAGGTAATCCCCAAACCGGAAAGGTAAATTATTAATCGGAAAAAAAACAAAATACAATCCTTTCCGGAAGTTGCGGTCTCTTCCGCAGTTAATCCATATCCTTCAAAACAAAAGTTATCGTTCGCAAAACAACCTCCTTCAAAATAAAAGTGACGATGAATCCCAATTTAACGTATATATAAAAAACACCTACTCGTGTGATCCACAAAGCTTGAAACAGATACTTACTTGGGTAAAATATTGTAAATAATGTAAAATGATCAAATAGAAAATAAATTTCTATTTGAAGAATAATTTAATCGCTCTCTTTGACCCTTTAATACAGTAATAATACAAGAGTTGAAGAAAACGATTAAAACTGACTCAAACTTTACAGGCCTCTCATCTTCTGAAAGAAACAATTCTCAAACATCTAGTTTGCCGGTTTAGTTTAGTCGCGCCGCATTTCAGCAGTTTATTTGTGAGGCTTGAGCAGTGATTTTCTTTGAGATGATACGCCAGACGTACAGTATTTGAATGTGTTTTTGCAAAGTGTGCAAATTGAGATTTCACCAAAAAAGCATCAAGTAAAACTGGCCATCGTCCATGTTGGCCCATCTTTGCGCCGGTGACTCCTATTTATTAACACAAAGTGCTTGATACTGGGTAATAAAAGAACTGATAGAGATAGTGAATCCAGTTGTAAAAAAGGCTTTATTCCACAGGAAAACACCTATTTACATAGGCAACAATATTACAACATGAGTTCCATTTTAACCAAAGCATCTACAATAATTAAATACAACAGTGAAAATGCACACAAGGAAGCATGATTGTAGTCTGTTTTATACAAGTTGTTTACTGCAACAGCCATTCACAAACTCTCTCTGCAGCTTCACTGATTTCAAGTTCGACTTCAGTCCATTTCATTTTGTGAATAAATAACAGATAAATACAGACTTCTACTTTGCCCGTGACACATTAGCAATTTTTCACACAGAGTACACTGTTGTAATCTGCAATTGAACATGTTTTCATTTGACATGCACAGTACAAAGTTGCCACGCATCAAGTTTTTATTTTTTTTTTAACCAGGCTACTTTGAATCTCATGTAGCGGTACTGTGTACACCGGGGCAGTAGCATAGTTTCAACAAGTTGCGTCATAGGCAAATCAGTTATTAACATTAACTGGTACAGACGGAAGAATTTGATGGGAAACAAGACTATTCTGTCAATCTAGCAAAAAACGATTACGTGGCAAAACTAGCATGTTGATTGATTCAGCAAACACAAAAATATTCTACGTACACTTTATATTATTATTAGTTTGCATTATCTAACAATAGTGGCTCAAATTCTTCATACAGCGACAACTGGTAAAAAAATGTTGTCAAGTTGGAGACACATAATGACTCAAGGTTATTTGGCCCCTTGAGTCCCTTATTTGAATTCATTCATGTCAATGTTCCAAATTTGTGTCCTTTATCACAAAACACCACAACATTATAACCTGTATTGTTGAGAGTTTTGGTTACTCAACTTTTGTTCACAAGTCGGCGTGAAATTGGTTAAGACTTCTCTCCATCAGATCGATGTCACACTTGACTCATATAGTGGGTGCCATCGTCAACGACCCAGTGTCCTTGAGAGTCATCAGCAGATAATTCAAGAGCTCCTCTTTGAGTGGCCTGCAAGTGAGTGACAGATAAAATTCATTGGGGAAAACACAATCTCATTCTATTAGGTAGTTTGGCAGAATGGTAATAAAGTTGTAATAAAGTAATAAAGTAAACGTGCAGGCCTAAGTCAATTAGGAGAGTTCTTGCAGAGGAAAGAACAACAAACGTTTTGCCTACCTGGCCCTGGTACTTGTGATTTTGATATCGGATTGCCTCCAGAGCCGCCATGTTTTTCACTCTGACTGCTCCTTGTCTGTCAAGGGAACGCGACCTGGGTCCCTTGAGCTGACTGCGCCGATGCCACGATTTCAGCTGTTCGTTGACGACGTGCCGCGGGAGGCAGTTGGAGCGATACTGTGGATGATCCCATTGTGCCAAGGAGGGGGAGTGTCTGCTATCAGGAGCCAAATGCCTCGGCGCTCTCTGCAGGGGCACAGGAGCCTCTTTGTAGCGGTACTCATATCTGTTGGGGGGGCAGGGAGACTGATGGGAGTAATAGCTCCACGGCATGTCCACATACGGCGAGTAGACGGCTTCCTCATTGTAATAGGCTTTATGGACACCCGGGTTGGACTGATGTCTTGGACTGTGGTAAAAACCAGCAAGTGGGGAAGCTTGAGGTCCATAGTTACCAAATGGAGCAGCGAGCGGGGAAGGCGCCTGATAGTGTCTCGGCAAATCACAAGGCAGCTCTTGACTGGGGGAGCTGCTGTAGGACGCAAACGAGTGCTCAGAGTTGCTATCGTCAGAACCTGCATGGTTTACGCAGCCTAACATGAGCGCAGGACCTTCCGATGGGGTTTTGTTGTAATCTGTCAGTCGCCTCCTTGGACCTCTGGAGCGACCACGGTCCTTGTCTTGTCCGAGTGAAGATTCCGGGTTGGATATCCTGCGCAAGTCACATTCAAATGTTAGAAGGTGTTTAAACACAGCAGGGAGTGAATCAACTACAGTGGATTTAAAAATGTCTATAAAAATACCAGGTTTCTGTGATATAAAAAAACAAGTTAGAGATAAATAATTTCAAAACTTCCTTCATCATTCCTCTAACATATATTCTCTTTATCAAAAAAAATCTTAAAAATAAACAACGGAAATAATATGTTTGCACACCCTTTTTAAAATTGTGGATGTTCGTATTCAAAATGAACCGTTTTGGGTTTGCGCCAACACTGGTCTGTTGAAACCGAGTCCCGCTTAATTCTAAAAAAATATTTTAATGTGATTGGTTAAACACAGCTTCATCCCAGTTAAAAAAAGGCATGCATACTTGTGCAACCACATCATTTCAGTTGTTCAGCATTAGTTCCCCTCGTGACAAGATTAAAAAAAAATCATTTCAATTGAGTGGTCCACGTTATCTGTCACATTTATGATGGAAATTATTTTTTTGTCATTATTTGTCACACAAAAAAACTGCTAATTAAAACAGTGGTGCTAGAGAGGTATTATACAACATAGATGCGGCCAGACAGATTGTTTAGAACCAGAATTCTTTTCCAACAGATAAATTGTAGTACCTGAGAGAGAGCTGCCTGCGCACGCGCATCTCTGACGTGGAAGGCGCACTATTGGACTGTGTACGGCTCAGTTTCAAATGGGAGAGTTGCTGTGGCAGAGCTGAAAGTGCCAAGCAAGCCTCTAGTGGTGGGAGTAACTCATTCTTGACTGGACTGGAGGAAAAGAAAATGTTTCACATCATATTCTATTTGCCAAAACATACCTTAAGAGACAAACCTGTCCAATTCGCTTAAAAAATATTGCAGTCACAATAATAGAACCGGTATGTACTGTGTTCAATGTGTCGTATCACGGATGCAAAAAAATCTTTCACAGTCATTACATACATTTTAAAACACGATCCTGCATTTTTGTCCTTTAACATTTCGTTTTTAATCTTTATTAGAGTCCTAACCCTAAATTACACCTCTGTGTACAATCTAGGTGGAGTTTTGTCTTTACCAGTTGGTCATTGTACCACGTATTCACCAGTAGATGGCAGCGCATCTTAAACAACTCCAACCCTTATCATAATGGAGGAGGAAAGAATGGGGACTAAAATGACCAGGCGTTCTGTGATTGTTTTCCCCTTTCTACACAATGTTACAAACAAATGATAGCTGGTAAAACATTAACAAGGCCAAACGCTACAACATTTTCAACACATACTGGAATATTCAAGATTGGCACAGGCATAAATTATGGCAGGCAACATAAACAGCATGACATAGGTCTGGTGTACTTAAAGGGGGAGTCAACCCCGCAAAATCCTTTGCAATAAACAGTTCCATGCGCCTTCAATTGTCTAGACATGGCATTCTCATTAATATTTTATTCGTGGGATATGAGTTAAGCGGCGAAATGCACTTGTTTTTGTCCATCTCGTTGCAGCCATTTTGTCACTTCAGTTGACTTAAAATGACATTTCAGCTGCTCAGGGGTCAGCTAATGACCAATCATGGCTCAACTTCAGAAAACAGGTGAGCCATGATTGGTCATGACCTGAGCAACAGTGATGTCATTTTTAGTCAACAGAAGTGACAAAATGGCTGCCCCGAGATGGACAAAAACAGGTGCATTTGGTTGCTTAACTCATATTCCATGACCGCAATATTCATCAAAATGCCATGTTTTGAATAGTGGGTGTGCGTAGAACATATTATTGTAAAAAAATAAATAAATAATAATAATAATTGTGGTTGACTTCCCCTTTAAGGAAACTGAATGACTTTGAAGGGTGCTTTAAGTGGGGTCATTATCAAGCACTAGCTAATTTGTGAACCTCAAAGAGCGTTCACGCACATAAAAAATGAAATAGCCGCATACGTGCTGTATTATCTTGTCAAAAGGTAAAAACTTGCTAACCGTGTCATGATGGATTGTTGCTCTCACCTGGCTTTGCAAGAGGAACGTGACTTCTTGCTCTTCTGGTATGGCTGGTCAAGGCTGGTCTCGGACCACGGGGAGTGCTGGATAGGAGGAAGGTCATATGCGGAAGGGCTTGAGGTAAAACTCATGGAGGAGTCAAGGCTGGGATGGGGAGACGATCTTGGTGTCAAAGGCAGGTTCTGAGGACCCACGGATGGTGACCGGTAGGAAGCGTCCATGTGAGCAGACGCAGTGGACGGCTGCGAAGAGTCCATCTCTCCCGAATATAGGAGGACTGAGGACGGCTGTGAAGACTCACTCTGCACTTCTAATTACAAATGAAATTGGTTAAGATTGAACACACACACGTCTCGATAGATTCTTCTTTGTAACCTTCGGGCCTTACCGTCATCTTGAACCACGGAATCAGACAATGAGCTGTCATCAGACGCAGCGAGATCTAACACAAAAAGCAAAAACATTCTTTAAGATGCGTCAATCACAATATTCTTTGTGATCTCCCATCCTTCCTGACTTCCGCATTTTTTACTTCTCAGACTACAGTAATGTCTGCTATGTGCATTATTGACGTGAATGGACAGAGGTGTGGACCATAAGCCAAGCAAATGTGATGTGGCTTGTTATTTTTGACTCACTGCCACATTGCCTAACAAGAGCATTCTGTAGGCCGAGATCACAGACAGGCAATTTATGGCCACAGAGGGACCACTTCGTTCTTTTTTATTTTATCAAGAGTATGAAAAAAAAAATATTTATTTCATTTAAAATGTATTTCATTTATTAAATTATTTGGTTCATGATTAATTGTAAGCAAAATCCCAAATAGTGGAATTAACTATATTACATATTTTAAGTGTTTGGATTTTGCTAAATAATTCATTGAACAATTATAATTTCATTAATTATGAATAATCCTATAAAAAAATGAAAATATGATACATACTATAATAATTGAATTGGGAATTATAAATATTAATGTAAATAATATAAAATTACATAATATTTAAAATGAACAATTTGACACAATTTAACTCACGCACCCTTCTCTCTGGTTACAAGAGGTGTCCACATCACAAAAAGTATGTTTAAAAAAAAAAAAAAAGTAGCTTTATCTCTGGTTTTTATATCTGGAATTTGAATAAGTGTTTGGAGATTTTATTTCCCGCGGTATGTCTGTGTTCCGTACAAATTGATGTGGTTGATTGTTTTACCTGCAGAAACTCACCGTGTTGGTTTGAGATATTAAAAGCAGGAAGTGGTGACGAACGGCCATGCTCCAGCCGCAGCTGGAAAGCCGTCTCTTGCAGCTGTTTGACTTTCTTCTCCTCTCGCCTACACTGCTTCAACCGACTCTTTCGCACAGCCTTACTCAGGTGGTTCTCCTCGCAAAGTTTACGCGCCGCCTCGTAGATCTTAAACTGAAGAGCCAACTCGGCATCCACAAGATTTAAGGCCGACTCCTGCAAAGACAAAACAAAACGGGTTATAAACGTTTTAACAAAAAAAATAAAATAAATCGGTCACACATGGATTAAATGTTATGTTGCTTTTACCTCCACTCCCCGAGGGATGCTTTGCTCATCGAGCTTGAAAGCAGCTCCAATGCGTCTGCGGATCTGTGGAGGTTTCTCTCCTGGCAGCAGAGGATAATCTCCTGAGAGCCGGCCCGTCAGCTCCTTAACACAAATGAAATCACAAATTAAAACTACCAGACAAAAAGACCTTCACCACATTCACTGCCAACCTGGGTCAAATGAATTTTTGACTTCTATATCCGTCAATGGCAGTGAATGAGATAATGTGGGGACGAAACAGATTCTCCAAATGCATGCTTTCGATTCAGCAGCTCACATATTCGGAGATCACTCAGGTGTGAACGTTGGGAACCAAATACACAAACATCACGTTTCCCTCACATGTTGAGACATATAAGTCTGCGTCTGTTGCACAATGTCACCCCAACAAATTCTCCTGGTCTCACCTCCCATCATCGGGGTTTCCATATCCAAAAGAAACCAAGTGCATGACGACACGCGTTTGTGATTTCATCACTCCTAAAAATCGCTGCATCTTGAGTCATTCGGCTGCAGACGGCCAACGTGTTTACTTGTTATTTTGTCACAGTGACAAGTTCGAAGGTGCGCAAAAAAAAAAAAAAGGCGCCGTGCGTCCTGTTAGCTCACCTTAGCAAGTCCTGACACGAGGGCCTAGCCCAAGCGTTGGCAGGAAAGAATGATCACTTGTGGGATTTTCACCCTTAAGCAACAACACTTTGATACAAACTCCCAAATCTGATTAGGATTCCAGTTTCAAAACTTTCTGTGAAAATCGCATGCTTGGATGAGAGACGCTATTTCCTGTAAAGCGGAAATGCAACTGAAGGAAAGCGCAAATAAAAAGACCAAAACATAAAAGTCAAACAAAACAATCCAATTGTGGCGCAGCACCAAATTGAATATCTTCAAAGATATATCGGCGCCGGAGTGAATTTTTTTCATTTTTCACTGGGAGGCACAGAAAAAAAATGCTAGATTCGAACCATTTCTATTTCATTACGGATGCTACGTCTCATGCCCCAACAACACGCATCAATTTTTCACAAAGTAAACTTTGAAGAAAACAAACTCCTTAGATGTGACAATGACGTTGTCACAAAAGCAAAAAAAAACCATCTCTTTAAATGTAATAATGGAGTCAAAAAGGCCAAAGGTCAAACACAATGACCGCTTCCCCTCGAACTAGGATCATATTTAGTGCATGAATCACACTTTCCAAAAGATCAACTTCTCGTTTTTTTTCTCCCAAACTCGCTTTGATCCCGCTGAATGAAGACTGTTGGTTTTCAAAGTGTTTAGTGCGGCAAATCTTACAAACTGCCAGCTTCTTCTTCTCATGTGAATGAGTGGGAGTTGAGAAATGCTGAAGTGAAAGTGAAGCTTGTCTCAAAAAAGGAGTGCAGACTGAAAGTTAAAAAAAAAAAAAAAAAAGAGAGCGACACAAGGAACATTTCCAACCTCAGATGAATCTTCCTCATATAATTTTAAGAAGTCACAGTCCATGTAGCATAATCATTCCAAGTTGAACCACTGCACATAAAAAGGTGAGGGCTGGTGTGGCACAGTTCCAAAATGACAGAATAACACCTTTCCCAGTGAGGTAACGACTGCTAAAAGTTGCAAAGGTTTCAACAGAACAAAACGCCTCTGATTCATTTTACGCAACAATGATCCAAAATTGCTCACCGCTTCACGAATGCAGAGTTTCTTCAGCTCCAGGAGGCATAGCTCAAGTCGATCTTGGAGCGCCTGGTGCTTGAGCTTCATGGCTCTCGTGTGTGTGCTCGCATCCTTCGTATGCGATGTCGGGCTGTCTGAGCCTACGGGCAACAAAACACAAAATAAGAGATAAATATTTCAATGAATTTTTATTTTAGGAGGAAAAAAAAAGGGCAAAAAAAATAAATAAATAACAAAAAATAACAAATAAATAAATAACAAAACCCAAAGGCAAGAAGGAATTCATTTGGATGAGTTAAATAAACTGATAAAAATTGCAGTAAAATGTTTAAAAAAAAAAACAAAAACAAGAATTATTTCATGACATGCAGACATACCCGTATCTCAAAAAATGAATTACAAATATGAATTTGAGATTCCACAGTAGAACCCACAGTACTTCTGACAAAAAGAAAAAAAAATATCTTTTGGTCATTGTTACAATGTGACATGAAACTATGTGACTAATGACAACCAGTGAGTATTCATCTAGTTCCGTCTGTCGCCTTGGAGACTAATAACAAGAGGATTACTCTCCAGGCCGGGGGAGTTCCTTGGTGCCGAATGCATTGAGCAGTGCATACCTTTGCAGATTATTAACAGAATCCCTGCAGGTACTGACAAACATCGGATGTGTCAACAGGAAAGAAGTGTGGCAATGCGACAATAGAGTCGAGAATTCCTATTTCTTAAGAGACAAAATGGCCATTCTTGATGGATGGACACTTTCTCATTGTATGGAGCAGGCACCACGCGGTCAGTTAAGGCCACGGGAATGTCACACGGGATCGAACTAATCAGTACATGTTACAGCGAAAACAACACTGCTGGCCTGCGAGAGAAAACCTTTATTGATTTGAACAATGATTATTCCAAATTCAAGTTTGCTATGTCAGCCAGTCCACTGATCTTCTGAGGTACAATCTTTCTATTGTGTAACCTGCGCCAAAGAGGGTGGTTTGATTTTGTTGGTGAAAGGACAAATATATACATTTATACAGTATAAATTTGGCCTATAGTATACAGATTCAACTGCAATAACGTTTGTTGATGACACCGCTGCATTTGCCTCAGTGTGAGAATCTCCTCAAGACCAATGCACAGGCATTATTAGGTGGAATGCTAGGTGCTAAGCTAACTAGCGCCCTTCAATCTGGCTAGCTATTAAACACATTTCTACCATAATCCTCTGCAAATAAGATACACTATTACAAAGGAGGATGAGGAGTAGCTTCAAACAATAGCAAGAAGTGGAAAACAGGAAAAGATGGAGAAACCATGCTAACCGCTAAGCTAATGTGAAATGGACAAATACAACAGCTACGCAGTAGGCATACATGACACTTCCAAAAAACAAAAATGAATCAATTATTGTACACATCAGCCAGGAAATGCATACTGGCTCAAAACTATATTAAAATACTACATATTTTTAATACCAACAATATTATTTGTGTTGTTTGCACCATAGAGTGTTGCGTTTTGATATCTCCACAATAAAAGTTCTCAAAATTAAATTAGTTTTGGCTTGGTTATCCATTTGACTATATAACCCATTCAGAAAAACGTTACCATGAGCGGATTTAATTCATACTGTGAGAAATTTTAGGCAAAATTGCTCAGAACTGTTAGAAATGTTTAGTACAATGCTTGTAATTTTCACAATTCAGTATACATTGTCTACCTCTGTTAGCAAATCAAGTTAGCCAAAAATAGTACTAATGCAAAAAATACTAATATTTAACAATCAATTGGAAAGTATCAATACACATAAAGTGCAGATGAACGTGTGCAAATGAACTCTTCATTATGAAGTGTATCAATAATGCAACAAGCACAAAATGAATCCATGTTTTAAACATGTTTTACCAGAGTGAAGGATGATACCGCTGTCAGTATCGCTGATCTCGCCGTTGCCTTCCATACTGTTCAGCTACAATCTCTTCAATTTCAGGTAAATTCAGCCAATGATCGCCATGTCCTGTCGAGACAAATTGACAATCAAGCAATGATTTCAACCGTGACGACATCTCTCATATGCAGAACAAATACAAAAGATTTTCCGACATTGCTTCGACTGAGTGACTCATAGAGGTTAAAATCAACATCAATAGAGACTAAGCAAACGATTACCTATCTAACACCTGCTACTATCCAAGCATGCGAACGCTGGCTGGAATGACTCAGGTGTGACTTGCCACTTTGACCCCACGCTCACACAGGCGGAGTCATAGCTTACGGCAGAGCGAGCGTGCGTAGCCAGGTCTGGGCTGCTTCCTGTGACGGCTCTATTGTCACACGATGCCAGTATCACAACTCCTGGTTCGATTATTAACTAAAAGGGATCAGCGGAATGCAGCGGCGTGGCAGCGGCGCATTCCAACACGCAGAGGAGGTTCGGCTCGGATTGCCGTGGGAAGCCAAGGAGGTGCGACGTGAATGTTACGTCTTGTTTGCACAATGCACGGCTCCATGCTGTAAAGTGTCTTTATTAAAAAAATAAATAATAAGAAAATGTCTCCTGCTCTCAGCCTGGACATGACGTGAACATGACACATCCTGCATTACGTTCATGTGACTGTGACTTGCTGAGGTGTTAACTGGACACTGTGTTGCTTGACTACTTTCTCCACAGATAAACAAGTGATGACGACAGTATTGCAATATTTTATGATTTTCACCATGGATTCCAAAACCACATTAAAAGTTCATTGTGATCTTTATATTTTTTATAGCAATTAATAGAATGAATGAATGTAATTCTGAAAATGTTTTTACAAAAAAAAAAAAACAAGAGGAACTATTAACTACTAACTCAGTAGTGGAAAAGATTGTAAGAACAGTTTAGATTTAAAAATCTTTTTTAGTTTGGCAGCCTTTCTACAACTTTGCTGTTTAAGAATTTTTAATTAATATATTTTTTTATACGTGTCTTTATCCTACATATTAAAATAATCTGAAATAAGCAAGTTATAAAGCATGACTCCGACCATAAATCACAAGTACAATATTCACAATCTTCAGAACGGATCCCAAGTGCTTTGGAATTCAAATAATGAATTTCAACTGCTCAATACAAAAATATTGAAGCGTGAGTCACAAACTGAAGACAGAAGCACAAACTTGGAGCCAGACATTGAACGACCACGACTGCGTGGTCAGAAGAAAATAACTGTTGTGAACAACGGCAGGAAAGGCGTTTATGTTTTTCATCATAAAACTCAAATTTTGCCAACTATTCACACCAACTGAGAGATTGGCTTGAAAAAAAAAGAACTAAATAACAGAAACAAAGCTTCAACTGCATTTCATCTGCTTTTTAAAAATCACCACCACGCAATTTGTATGAGAATGTACTCACCTTCGGACGAATTGCTGAACTTCAAAGTGCGAACACTCCCTCGAGAGTTTGCGTGCCGATAGAAGGCTGGCCAGTGTGAAGTCTGGACATGAATGAAAGCCTGGCCCACTGAAGAAAGCGCTGCCTGCTGGCTGCTGGAAGGGAGTGGCCACACGCAGAGTCAGTATCATATAACTCCCATCTGACTTGGAAACTGTGTCAACAACAATGAGCAGGTTACTGGGAATTTCATCGCAATTATATCGGCGCTTATCAGTGATGGATTAGGGAGGCCAACCTGACTAATGAGAGTGCCCTTTGGAAAAAGCGCGTTTAAAAGTATCGCTGTAACAATTCACAAGGATGGCAGAAGAACACAGTTGATGCGCAACTAATTCAAATAATCAAATTAGGGAAGAAAAAGCCACATGTTGAGGTCAGTATGTGCAACACATGTGAGTGCGGAACTGACGGTGCTCTTTTTTATAACAAATATTAAAACAGTGTGAGCAGAAATGATCTGAGCAGTGCCTAACTAGTGCCATCTCATGGATGGTCTAATGCAGGGGTGTGCAAACTTTTTGATTGGCGGGCCACAATGGGTTCTGAAATTTGACAGAGGGGCCGGACCAGAAGCAGATGGATGGAATGTTTTGGTAACCTCACCTCATTGGAGAAAAAAAATACATTTATTTTTAAATGAAAGTGAATAAAAGCATTACAACAATATATATATATATATAAAAGAAAAACAAAGTATTGAGAAAATAAAACATTAACAAGGTTTATTCAATTAATTTCTTTCAAGTTCGGCGGGCCGGATTAAAACATTTAACGGTCCGCACGTGGCCCCCGAGCCGTAGTTTGCCCACAGCCGGTTTAGAGGTTCAGTCATGATTGAAGCAGAAATGATAAACACAGCGTTCCTTCCTCTCTTCCTTCCTACGAGGTCATTTTTTTTTTCTTTTTTTTTTACTTCCAAGAGGGGAAACACATGCTGGTGGGATAGCGTGCGTGATTTATAGAGACCCCGCAACAGCACCTGCTGTCTCACCGCACGGCTCGCATTCATTCGGAATCTCAAGATTCAGTTTGGGTTTCCAGGAATGTCAGCGGTGACCCGACGCACATGCAGAGACAAAAGTCGGGCAATTCCCAGACATTGTAAAAGAACCGCTCACATGACACGGCTCTGGCAAAGCGCGCTCTCAGAGAAGATGGTGTGTGTGTGGAGGGAGGGGGGAGGGGGGGGGCAACTGTTTCAATCCGTTAATGACTTTCACGAGGGGGTTATGTTTTTATTGTCATTTGGCTTGTTAGCGTACAAAAACATATTAATCACATTCAATGATATTTGTGGAGTAGTGGGCCGGAGGAAGCGCTAATGGCCCTCTGCAGAAATTTGGAACCAAGATATGGCGCGTTTCATTTCTTTATATATCACAAAACAAAAAGTGCAAACACCCGAGTGGGTGCCACGTCAAGGGCACCTATAAAGGCAGACAACCATTCACACTCACATTTACACCATCACTGAATGGGAACTGTAACCACACAGCTTCCACGGAAATCACGCAAATGAACCACGACAGGAGACCATCGATGACAAAACAGCAATCATATTCACAAAAATGACTTCAAATGAAGGATGAAAAAAAATTGTATTCTGTCACCAATATCTGTTATGGGAAGACTGGTTTTGAAATCGGAAAAAATTAGCAGCAGACCAGGATCCAGGAACAGATTAGGTTCCACTGGACGTTTAAGCGATGGATGAAACCAAACAGGCAGAGGTGCTTGCTGATATAATCTGCAGGTATTAGCCAAGAATTGCTGGCCGGGTTATTTGTAAATGAGTTAAAGCTGAGATTACAATAAAGTATGACTGCAAAATGCTGGAATTTTGTTTGAACAGGCTGCATGCCAGGTATTTGGCGAACCTATAAGAAGATAAGAAACGCAAGAGATGATTGCTTCGGTTGCTTTCAATTAAAAGGTCAAATTCAAACAAAATGTTCGGTATCACAAAAGTCCACCATCTTGTTAAGTAACACAATTAAAAATATCCATCTATTCCAATCCATCTTTCTAATTGTGTCGCCAAGTCCGGATGTTTAGTTGACTTCCCACAAACAAGACTGGTCCAGTGGAACCAGTTGGTGGAGGTCATGGTTTGCTTTTCTAAAGCAGCACGAGACAGCGAGAGACGGAGACCAGAAAGGCCTTTTGTGTCTGCAAAGCAGCTGCTGGCGAAACAAATTCTTCAAATAATTGCAAGTCATTTATACAAATGTACGACCAGACGACCGGTGCCGGTGTGCAACGCCATGAACTTTACATACAATAAACTTTATGTATGGAACTATTCCAGTTCCTACCAGTTCTAAATAAACATATATTTAATAGACTAATACAAACAAAGCAAGGTGACTACCTCCCAAAGTGCTGAAATCCATCAGTGTGGCGACTGACACATTCCTTTTTTGTTGTGCTGGCTGCAGACTCTAAGCAAGACTAATAAATGTGATATTAATACAAAATTTCAACGAGAATGCGTTAAGAAGTGATATGTGAACCAAGTGATCAGACTTGTGTTCAATCTTGATCATGATTTTTGGCAAAATTATTCAACTCTGTCAAACATTGGACGTTGTATTTTCATATTTTTATTTTATGACTGTTACAAAAAAAGTAAAAGTAAAAGAGTTGTGTGTAAGCTGCGGACAGCGACGTGTTAGGGTTCAAGCTACCTCTGACCTCTTGCCCTCAGGTCAGCACTTTGGAATGTGGAGACTGTGGAATATTTTAGTGGACAGGACGCAACACGAACTCAACGAAACAAATACAAATTCAATAGCAACATTAAAATGACCATGTCTGCGGTCTTATTTCTTCACATCCAGTTTGTTGTTTGGATACCACAGCCAGTAATACACGTGAGAGGAACTGTCAAGTACCACTATTTTTTTTTTTCATACAATGGTGAATGTCTCTGCAGAAAGAGGATGTTGCAAACCCATCACTTCTCTCCATTTCTTTATCTTTATGAGCCACCTTTGCACATTGCCTCTTTTCTCTTGAACGTGTGAGTGAGACGTAAAAATGCTTTTACAGACAAACAACCATTCACACTCCCACCTATTGACAAGTTAGAGTCTTCATTTCTCGTATGTGGGAAGCCGGAGTATCCACAGAATCCCCCACACCAGCATGGGGAGAGCATGCAAACTTCGCACTGGAATGCCGAAGCTGAGATTCAAACCACAAACCTCAGAACTTCCAACCAGTTAACTATTGCGCTGTAAACAATAAACTACATCAGGGATCAACCAGCGCCAAAGGACCATACGTGTAGCCCACGGGGTTGTTCTAAAAATAGCTATCCAGTGATGGGACATTGTGATTTTCAAAAAACACTGTAGAAGTGACCATTTGAAGACAAGAATACTGGCAGAGATTTATAGAAATGAAGAGTTGCATATTGATATTTACCTGTTTGCTAATTTGCGTGAGAAATCATTAACTACCATCGGTCTTCACATAAATCACTTAAAAATATATAAATATTAATACCACTATTAAATTAATTGGACCAAATTTATTATTTCACAAAAGTGAATCAGACTAGTGGCCTTTGACATTAAAAAAAAGCAAAGAAGACAATTATTTCTTGTCCTGTGTCTTGAATTGCAAATTGAAAATAACTTGTGTCATGTACAATATGAGGTGAACTAAACGATAAAGATGTACCTACATCAAACACAGATTATGTGTACATTTGGTGTCAATAAATGTCAATATTTTAGGATAAATTATATAAATTGCACCATATTTCCATTTATTGTGATGAAGCGTGACATAAACAAACAGATTATTTTTTCCCCTAGCACCGTTATGATAACTGCAGACAGTCGCTGGGCCTTCTCTTAAAGAGCATCTCAATTAAAGAAAACTTGCTTTAAAAAAGCTGAGATTTTAGCAATCATTAACATTCGGCATCCTTATAAAACATCTACAACAACTGATTTCGGCGGACTTCAGTATACAACTCATATGTGAATGCACGGAAGGCTGCCGAAAGAAATACTGAAAAGCAATGCTTGTTTCTTACCTTCCAGGCTAGTTAGCATCCAGAGCTAGCTGACTCCATACAATCTTCACTCCATCGGTGAGCATTCCCTCTTTTCAGCTGATGTTTTCCGTCACAGTAATACATGCAGTATAACAAGCACGAACGCGTGTGCTCCAATAGACACGTGGCGGATCTAAAGAAAAAAGGGGGGAAAGAAATGGAAGTTTAACCGATTGATTGAAGTTTTACTCCCAAAACTAAACTTTTTTTTGATGGGGGGGCTTAAGTGAAGTTACGCGTGATACATTCAAGGACTGTCGGGAAAAAGAGATGTGCTCATGTGACCAAACCGCTTTAATGCAGCACAACCAAAATGTAAAATGTAAGAAGCTAAAATGTATTTTCTAAAATAAATAAATACATTTAATTCAGTAATGCGTTCAATTCTAAAGGAGTTGATATTTTAAAAATAGTGAATGAACAAGGAAATATTCGGCATTGTAGTTGTTAAAAAGCTCTTCAGTTATCATCAGTATCATCATTAAGAGTTGGACATTAACAACTTCGAGATGTGTCTTTGAAGGCCGAATTTACTATTTGCTGCGTGGATAGTTTATGGAAGAACTTCACGTTGGTAAATCTGTAAATCAGTGTCAGTCATATCTGGGTATTCAAAAACAAGTGGAAAAATAAATACAAATCTGTAGTTATTATTATTATTTGTAAAAAATAATTAAATAACATAAGATGAGTCAGTATATGCGTATATTGGCGTTACAGTGTAATAACGCTATATGGCCAGTAGAGAGCAGGTGAGGTTTACTTCTGTTGATAGTCTGGTGACCTCCATTTGCATCCTTCACACTGACCGGCAAACGTCAAGTCTTCATCGTTGAATGGCAGAAACCTTGATCATCTCCACAAGGTTAAGTTATGAAAGTTTTTTTTTCCAAAATCATAAAATCATCTCCCCAGTTCATTTCTTATTTCTTTAGAAATTTCGTTGCAGTGACTGCTTACATTTAATGTGCAGTTGTGCTGTTGTTTTGAACAGTAACATTATTCATTTGAGTCTGTTCTTCGTTTGTTTACTGGAGAGAAAAGGTTTACTTTAATAATTATTCTATTTTATGGTACACATTGTAGCACTTTCCAACGGTTTTCTGCATAAAATCAATCACATCTTTTTGGATAGTACAGGATTAACCTTTTTTAGGGGAACAACAGATATACTTGAGAATTCAACATTTTAATTATGAAAATATGATTTTGTTCCAACAAGGCTTTTGTTGATTTTAGTAATGTTGACGATATTTAAAAAGTATATCAATTTACAATTTTACTTAATGGGTTGTACTGTTTATGACATTTGTGATGTTTGTACAAACGACTGGAACAATGCAACAAACAATAATTCATTCATTCCAATACTATCATTTAAAAAATTAGTGGTGGATATTGTACATGATCTCGACACCTGTTATGAACTTTTTATTCACCATGTGTCGTATCAATGCTATTATGTAAATAAGTAAATGTATCACATTATACAGTTTGCACTTATTTTGGTTTGTTTTACCATGCAGTCTGCATTTACAGATAAAATATATATTTTTTAAAAATTTGATTTATGTTACCAAATAAGGTTCTTGCATTATACAGAGCTAGCTCGTTGTATTTTGTAATGTGGACACTAAAGTAATTGACACAATTGTACAATTCTCCATTTGCAGTATTGTATTTCTTCAACTCTGTGAACCGCGGGATCATTCAAGAGCAAAAGACACATCACAAGTGGTTCATAGTATTTGTTGTGAAGCAGCACAGCAGTTATCAACTGGTCCTTTCAGAGTGAATGTATTTGTGATTTTTGTAGTCCTGCCTTGGTCCTTGCTCATTTCTACGATCCTATTGTCCCCGGTCAAAGCTAATTGAGTTTGACACCACCGAGAAGGCTTTGGTGGACGCGGACATTGTTCTAGAGGGGAAACTGTCATTACGATGCCCTCCTCGTGACAGAATGGACTGGGGAGAAATTAACTCCGAGGTCCAGCTTGCAGCTATTGTGCGCGGCCCGGGAAGAGTGAGCGCTGGAGGACAGGCCGCATCTTATAAGAGGCGGCTGCGCAGGCTGGAGAAGGCCTCATTGTTCTACGGGCAGTTTCAGTTAAGAAGGCACAGAGAATGAATGACCTCCTTCTAGGATCCCCGCTCCACTTTGCAGAATTCCGCTTTCTTGTGTCAAGGTGATGTGTGGATATACACATCATGCCACATTGTTTGCTTTGACGTCGTTCTCCCTCATTCTCAGCCGTACCTTTTCCTTTAAAACCCTTTAATGATTTCTTCCTCTGCATTCTTGCTGTTCTATCAGTGGAACACTGCATTCCTCTCGCCGAATAAGTGCTGTCTCACTCCAATTGAGCAGAGTCAATGTGAATGCCAGTGAATGGAGCGGGCTCAATGGGGGAAAATAAACAATTGCGTCGGTCCATGGGTGCAGCGGGGGAGAGCGGATGAGAGGAAGGGAGAAAGGCCTCCCTAATGTGCTAAGATTCCCATGGATACATACTCTTTGCTCCCTTTAAAGGAAAATCTCGTAAACTTCTTCAACAGAGAATGATTTGTCTTTTCTTTCTCTCGCTTTTTTATTAGAGGACAGAAAGGGTGGTCAGCATCAGGGTGGTTGTTTGACATTGGAAGGGGGAGGTACATACACACGTGCGCTCACCCCCACACACGCACACACACGCACACTCGCACGCAATTTGTTCCTCACTTGTCGTGTGCAACGTTTCAGAAAAATAGTCTATTGTCTGAGTGTCAAAGGTTCTTGTCTTAGCTGTTTAACTACATCCAAAGTTCCTCCTATACAATAACGTGCAACGACAGCTTCCACCACTCTGTGACACTTCAAGAGGGCTTTTGACTAAGAAAAAAAAAAAAAAAAAAGAGGGATTTAATTAATTTCTGGATTCTGCTTCATTTCCCTTACACATACACAGCGGCAAATTAATGTCATCCTGCATGGTGCGAAATATTATTAGATGGGCGGGGGGGGGACCCAGATAATCTCAAAAGTGTACATATAGTATGAATAGTTATATATGACATCATAATTATTCCGATTCATGACGACAGAAAAATGTTGACGTCACTCAAGAGTGGTGACTGGAATCTGACTGGTTTAAAAACAACAACAACTACTGCTAATAGTGCGTTTGCCAGGGACATGCCAGGGCTGGCACTCCTGATTCTGAAGGTCCTGTGCAGATTACATCAACATGGCAAAACATAGATTCTGAAATTTGATTGAAAAAAAAAAAAAGAAAAAATCTAACTTCCACTCTGTTGGACAGCAGAGAGATTGCAGTGAAATACTTGAAGTTGCAGTAACATCAAAGTCCATGTCACAATCCATGGAATCAATTCATCTTTCCTAATGTTTCAGTTTCCACAAATTTGAAAAAAATACTACTCATGACATGAACCGCAATTTTTTTTTTCTTCTGCAGAGTGAATGTTATCATTCCAAAGCATTTGGTAAACACAAGACTCTGGGAGGGGTCGTGTTTCACTTGAAGCCTTTGAGAGCTAAATGAGGAGCTTTGACAGAAGCCAGGAGAGGCTTGCTGGTCAGCGGCAACATAGGGTTTGTGTTTGTCCGCCATTGGGACACTCAAATGAGGCTATCAAAAACGTGTTCATGTAATGGGAGCAGGCGTGTTGAAGACAAAATAATTACTCAGCCTTGCTCTTTTAAAATACAACTATGAGGACCTGGGTTTCATTTTTTAAAAGACATTAAAACTGCTTAAAAAGGTGACATCATAATTGTATACATGAACAAGCAGCTACAACCTTATGATCAGGCTCACAGGAATGGTTGTCTCAGTTGATTGGTCATTAGTGTAGCAACAGAACTCACCTCAAAATAACGATACAAATGATCGAGGCTAAGTAGCATTATGTTTGGAACAACAATTCTTGTCATTTTAGATGTAAGAGGAATTGATTATCAGAACTGTCAGGCAAGTACACAAACAATAAAAATCGAATTGCTGGAAATTAGGGGTGTGCATCCGTCCAATAAAGGTTGATTCGATTCATGGGGTGTGATACGATTCAAGAACGCTTCATTTTAAAGTGGATTTGTTTTGACTCAGTGGGATTCCAATTCGATTCGATATCGAGGGGATATGATGCATGAGCTTCTTTTTAGATGAATTTATCAGTACTGTAAATGTGGCATTTCCTCTCAAGAGATTATATACATATATATTAGGGGTGAGCATCTCGCTAATAAAAGGCGATTCAATATGGATATTTTGAAGTGGAACGATTTGATTCAGTACGATTTGATACACTCACATGTTTGAAATCAAAACAGATTTTCCGTTTTAAAAGAATACAAAAAAAAATTGTTACTCCCCTACTAAGCACTGGTTTTTGATTCCCATTCCTACCTCTGAGTGCACAAATTTACTTTTTTTTTTTTTTTTACGAGCTTTCCGCCAATCGATTTTTATGAGTCATATAATAATAAATCAGCTCCGGACACGCCGCTGCTAGATGCTCGCGTTGAACACCATCACATCTGCCGAAACATCGCACAACTTAAGGCTGTACTCGTATTGTAGTTCTCCTGGAATGTGGCCTACCTAAGTGGTTGATGCAGAATAAGGATCTGAGCTAGAACATCTTCCGCTGACTTGGACCTGTTCACATTAGGCGCCGTTTTGGGTCAGAAGGTCAGATGACAGGCCCAGAAACACCTGGGGGACAGAGTTCATCACTCAGAGCGGCATTAGGACCGAAGGGGGTGGGACAACTCAAGGGCGCCGGTACGGGAGATGATCTGTGCTGTTGTGTGATAAAAAAAAAAAAAGATGTGAACCAGAACAGGATTGTACTATTTGTTGATTCTTCTTTCAAAAGATGCGAGCAAAAGGAGGACCAGCGGGAAGCTTGATGAATGTTTTGATGGTGGCGTTTTGATAGCTGTAATTTTGACCTGACAGGGCCCAGGCTCTCTCATGAATCAAAATGTGTCAGCCAGGCGCTGGAGATGGAGGGTCGCTCATTGTGGCTCTGACACCCAAGTGAGGGGCCGAGGCTGCTGGGGGTCAAGTGTGACACCTCATTAGGACGGTGTTGATTTAGTGCGGCCACAGCGCAACAGACCTCCTCCCATGGGGTATAGCGAGAAGCATTTGCGGGAGGGGGTGGGGAGCAGCAAGGACCGGACAGAGAATGGGGGGCCTATACTGCTCCTCAACGGGTGAGGCCGTCATCTGACAGCTTGCAAATCATGCACCTACACCGCCCCCCCCAACCCCCCCAGCCCCCACGCTTTTTACATTACATACGTTTTAAACATTTCCTTCATTAAAAATAGCACCAATATTTCTCTTGAATTTGTTTCTTATGCTACATGGACCCACACCTGGTCAGCCCCCCCCCCCCCCCCGTCAGCCACCACCACTCAAAATGAGCCCAAGAGCCCCTGACCTGACAGCATAATTCCGACCTTTCACCTTTGATCTTTGGATTTGAAATTGTTTTCCACAATGTCAAGATGATTTCTGACAAGCCGCAGTTGTTCTCGCTGGGCTGGAGCCAAAACTGGAGCGTTTGGTTAGTGTTAAGACTTGTTTATTTCTATGGCACAGTTAAAAAAAAAAAAAAAACAGTGGATAAATGCAAAAAATGTAACAATCCTATGTGTTAAGTTTCACGCAAAAAAATGCAGCGATGCTAAAATAAAAACCCGATTTTTTTGACGGGTTGGGATAGCTAAAAAATTTATAAAAATCACATAACACTGATGTGTCCTTTATTTTCTAGTGTTGTTTTTCTTCATGATGTGAAACTATTATCATGCAATTGTTTAAAATAAGAGCTTTAAAGTTAGCACTTCCCGATCTTGTGATTATTTTGGCCTCAAAATAAATTGGAATTTACTGTATAAACGAACAAACTACAGCATTTTCATGTTGTTCCTGTAATGCTTAGGTTTTTTTCCGATGGCTGTGTTAAATTGTCGATGGCCATCCTCAAATTACTAAAAATCAATTAATTATTTAATTATTAATTTACAAACGCATTTTTTTAGGGTCATTCAGAAAAAGACATAGCTTATGAACTTTGACTTTGCTTTTTCTGTTCATAACATATATTGTCAATAGATCTTGAGAAAGAACCACGACAAGTAAATTCGGTGCTTAATCCAATTGCAAAGTGGATTTAATTTGAATATTAGCGTTGAAATTGTGTCAAAACAAATTCACGGGGAAAAAATAAATCACAGCAATCAATCACCGTTATTCTTCGAGAGCAGGTTATTTTTTCTGCAATCATTTTTAATTAAAGCACAAATTGGTGGAGCATCTTCATTTACCAAATAATCAATTGTGCTTATTGTCTACACTGACTTGGAGACAAACAAAAGCTCTTAAGGGACCTTCTTTTTTTTTTTTTATTAATCTATCATGCATACCTAAAATGATGGAAGGCTAAAGACGTCAAAAGATCCATTTTTTTTTTTTTACTCGGCTGATAGTGAATTATTTAATATTTGCATTTTTGCTTAGATAGTGCTGTTGTAAATACAAAAGAGATATTTTTAAAAGTCCGTATTGTTTTAATAAATATTATTTTTCAAGAAATCACATATGATTATGCGCCACATTAATTAATAAATCTCGCCGACACATGATGATTTAGGAACGCTCACAGTCCACTTTTGTTGCCTTTGAGATTTTACTCATTAGTCTGAATAATAACTGTCGCTAATTCAAGCTGTTCTCAGTTGGCTTTTTGAATAGAGTGAGAGGGAGAAAGAGGCAGCAATAGAGAGGAGAGAGGCCTGAGAGATTAACTCCAGTGAGCTCACTCTGAGAGGCCCTGGAACGGCTGAATATTGTTCTAGTGTTGGGGAGATGGGGAGATGGAGAGTGGGTGTGCTTGAGGGGGTGACGAAAGTGTGTGTGTGGGGGCGGGTGGTGGGGGATTGGGAATCCCTATGCAGCCAGAGAAATGAACTTGATGATCTCTAGGGGGGTCGGGGAGAGGATGGCCATTGCTTGCTCCTGACAATCAAAATTAGATTGGCCAGCGCTGTGTCAACACAAGACTCAGTTAAGGCATGACATGGGGAGGGAGCGATGGAGGGAGTGAGGGTAAACCCACCCAAGCCACCCCCCCCCAGCCCCGTGGGGGCTTGAGATATGTGCCATGTGAACTATGGAGACCCCACAGTGCCTTTCACTGACTGATCAGGCCTCAAAGAAATCCACAAGCTCTTCTTTAATGGCCGCCACTGTAACTGACCACGTTCTATATTTTTGGCAAAGCGTTTCATTTAAAGCCCAATTGATGAATCGTTGGACTGCGATGTGCATGAGCTATGAAGCAGAGACATTATTTGTGATGAATGGAGCTGTGGCTCTTTCAGGCCCTCTTACCTAATAGGGAGAAACCTCGTAATCAATTAATTAATCATAACCTTTAGTTCACCTTGGATCTCATTGTGGACAGCTCTATGGGAACAGTTTGCAGGAGCCCCTTTTTTTGTTGGGGTATGACTTCACCAATGTGCACAAAACATTCAATTCAATTCAATTATTCAATTAAAAATGACAATGCATGGTAAGATTTATCAATTAAGCCAATAGATAATTTAATAATTTTTGCAAATCGGTCTAACACAAATACATATTAAATGAGTTCAATCATATTTAGCTGAATATTATTATGAGCATTGATGAACGATTCCATTCCGGTTGTGATCATAACAACTTCCTGCTCAATTTCTGAGTAAAAAAGAAGAAAAAAAAAGAAACTCGTTTCGGGAGGTTTAAATAACCAATTTCATTATTTTATCATTTAAAAAAAATGGCCTCAATACAAATATTTGTATTATTCATTATTTACAATTGAACACAATTTAGATCATGTTACATAATGATTTCATTGCCATTTTAACTTCACTCAGTACTGAAACCCAAGAAAAAGTTGAGTGTTAGAGATGAACTCCTCCTGTGTTTCCGTCCTAAAATGGCGCACAAAGGTGTAAACGCCCCGTTACACCCAATTCTACCCCCGCAAAGTCTAGCAAAATTCCGAAAAGAAAGAAAACACAACTCATGCATTTGCGCCCCCCAAAATATATTTATTTACTTATTTATTTACTCAATTATTTTTCCAATTATTTTTTTATTATTATTTTATATATTTTTGTTTTGTTTTTGTTATGTTATTATTTAGTGTTATTGGAAAAACTTGAATTAAAAATAAATAAATAAATAAATAAATGATGAGATAAGCTGCTTCAGGCCTCAACTTTTCCTGCTTTACTGGCAAGTCGATTTTATTGTCGTGTTAGATTCTTCTGTCCAGTCCAGCGCGTGTGATCTTTGGTGAACGGTTCCTCTGTGTCGACACACACCAGTTGGCGAGCCAGACAAAAAGGTGTTACTGATGACTGTGTCCAGCAATTGACGCTATTCACTGCTTGCCCCCAATTCACCTTCTTTCTCAACTTTATGGCTAATTGCCATAAAGCTCCTCCCAAAAAGCTCCCAGCCCCCAGCAGCCTTCCTTGAGGGCTTTGTGACATGTTCAACATTCCCGTTGGACTGTACCGTTTCAAAAGAGCCTTTATTGAATGAGCAGGGGGGGGGGTCAGAGGTCATCATGTTGGTCGACTTGAGCCTTTTTACGTGCAGCGCCGGGCCCGTAACACGTCACATCCAACTTGTACGACTCAACTTTATGCGGCAAAAAAAACTAAACAACAATTAAAGCATCAATCAATGTCCATTTCGGGCGGCTATGAGCGACGATGCACGCGGCACGTTGATGAAGTCGAGAGGCAGGGGACTGTGAATGTTTGTTTATGTCGAGTAAGGATTTGTCAAAAGGTTTATGTCATTGCTGGCATCCGTCTCTCTGAGCTTGTACTGGGTGGTCTTTGTCTGTTTGCATCCGTAAAGGGCTTCGCTCTCACTCTCATTTGTCTCCTATTGATTCTCTAAATTAGGTTGATGAGAGGCCCTCCTATCAGGTGGCATATTAATTGGGTCAGGCTGGATCTTATATGAAATCCAAATAATGGCAACTCCAACCCTAACACTGAACCTTTGTCCTCTGAACACTCTCTTTCAGCAATTAGCTTCACGCTGGATGCGTCGCTTGCCACCTCCGCTGGCCGCTACCCCTTTTCACGGATACACCACGCCACAAGTCGCCCGCATTAGCGTGTGCGTGGGACACGGAACTGCAGTGACAACTGCGTGGGAGTCGAGGTGGGGGCGGGGAATCATGCGTCTTTGGTGTCTTTCAAAGTATACTTTTGAAAATGAAAATAGAAGTTAATTGGAGCACGATGTAAGTCAGCTTGGTCGAGCACAAAAAAGTCAGACTCAGAAGATGATAAAATGTGATAATTATTATTAATAGAGATTGCTCATGGAAAAATTGACATCACTGTTCAAGCAAAACGAGTCACAAGGATTTCTGCTTGGAAATTAAACAATGATTATTCTTTTGTAATGTGAAAATTAAAACCACCGGAAATAAGTTGCAGATTCGCCGTCTATTATATTTAGGCGCCAATAGACCATATTGAAAATTATCCAACTATGGTAATAACCAGTGTTTCACTGTAAAACAAATAAAATTAAAATTAAGTCACCATTGCAATCAAAAGTTAAAATAAATAGTGTAAACAAAGATAACCCAAGTGACTGGAGAAAGAACAACAGGTGTTCTGCATTGCTGATTTATGAGGCCTATTTCTCAGATTTCCAGCGTACTCCAGAAAAAATATCTGGGCAGGACCTGCTACATAGTTTTTCTTTTAATATATTTTATTTTAATATATATACAATATATATATATAACTATATTCCTTGTATAAGTGGAGGGTGACTAGCCAAGTAAGAATTTCATTGCTCAGTTCTAAAGTTTTTATTTTTTACAGTGCCCATGAGAAATAAGCATCTTGAATCTTCTAAAGTGAATCATGAAAAAAAACTGGGGGGCACTGTTAAGGGCTGTACTGTGTTACATTTGTCAAACTAAAGTCCAAAATTAAAATAATGCATTTGTTCTCATTTCAAAATAAAATGTCATATACAGAATAGAATGAATTATAATCAAATCTGTCGCCAACACAAAGTCTTTATTAAGTGTACAGATGTTTTAAGGAACTTTTCAACATTCTTAACTGTCATACAAGTGTAAAAAGAAGTGAAATACAAAATAATACATGTACTCACCCATATTTTTGATGATCTTGTCCCGGTGTGGAGAGGTCAATTTTCTTCTTTACAATGGATACTGTCAAACAAGCAGCATTCAATCCGTCATTTGGAACTGAACTAGCTAAAAAAAAAAAAAAAAAAAAAAAAAAACCGGAGGAGAACATTCCCTTCTATTTCTCACCATGTTGCAGTTGGCCACTGTAAAGAGACACATTATATTTAAGGGCAGCAAGAAATGGCGTGTAACTTTGCAGCGTCCTGAGCTAAGGCACAGCAGCAACAAGATAAGCTAACTTTAGCATGTGTGTTTATTTTTCATGTACAATTTCCAACAGAACGACAAACTATCATCGAGTAAACCACCAATCCCATAAGCTAAATAAATGATTTATTGTACAAAAGAAAAATGATCATAAACAACAAAGGCAAAAAGTAACACTTGAACAGTTATTCATATGCACAACCATTAAACTACAATGTCGGGGGTGATTTATTCAAAACTACACAAAGAATGGAGCAATGAAGAACATTAGAAGCGGCGAACCTGTCCAAAACATCATAAATGTCAACATTTGGGTTGTTATTTACATAGAGGCTTTTTTTTTTTTTAACTCTCATATATTTCTATGAAAACACTCGCACACATACCAGTATACAAAGACTACATTTCCAAACGGCTTGAGCCATGGCGGGCGCAGCTAATTCCATCTTCTGACCACACGTGAAGCATCAGACATTCTGTCAAGAAGTCCATCCCAGCCTGAGAGTACGGGGACCCTGTGGTTTTCTTCTACACTTTTCAAGGGAGGGGGAAGCGTGGGGGTGTGGGGTGGGGTGGGGGGGTGGACGTTCGCGAGGGTTCATTTGCACATTTTGAATCCATTTTTAAAAGCTACTTTTCTCTTTTCGAACGCTAAAGTGAGGTAGACAGACTTTGTAATTAATATTAATAAATATAGACAATTGACCAGTTGAATCTTTTTTTCCAACCACTGCCCCCAAACAGCGTTTTTCCCTCCCCTTTGAAAAGTTCTAGCATAATTCCTGCGATAACAACACAAGTTACAGCACACGACATGTCGTCCTCTACTTTGGCTAACGATCCCTGGGTACTCCTCCCCATTCTTACATGGGCGCTTTCTCTTAAAACACACACAAAGGCAAATCAGACTCTAAAGTCTCGCTAACTTTGTAATAAAGTAGGTGGGCGGGCCATTTCCAGTTAAAGCATTCTGTATTCATCCATGCAGACTTTTATGACTTGTCACCCAATTTTTTGGAAAAAAAAAAAAGGAGGCCTTTCAGGCCGCCGGCACCGGACAGGAGGTCCCGATTTCCCGAATGGATTGAACGTACAGTATGTGTGGAGTGGACAGGCCCCCCGCTTCGGGACGAGTGTGACGGCATCAAACGAGTGATAAGCTTTGCTAGCTTCTCCGCATGCTTTCCTCAGCAGAAGCTCGACTATAGTTTCTTTGAGGCTACACCGTCCAAGCTGGCTTGTGCTCGGTCAAAACACAAATAACACTTTACCTCCTCATGCCATAGTGCAAAATTTATCGTTGGTAAGGTAGAGTGACCCCCCCCCCCCCAAAAAAAAGGTTTTCGTATGCCTTTTTTTTTTAATATATACATATATCATTTATATATAATAATGTCAGAAGGCTCTTCTTTTATCCAACAGCATAGTGCTTTCGTTTACAACAAATGGATATCTCTGCAAGGACATCCGGGAGACAAAGACAGAATTTTTGAGCATACGGGACTAATCTCTACGGTATTCAAGCACTATAACAATAGCAATTCTTTACGATGAGAATGAGCTGGGAAAGGGGGGGTGGATGTGGGCAAAAGGCGGTTTTTCAAAATGGCGGTTAGTGGCGCGATAGACGTGGTCTTTTGCCGAGTTATCTATGAGTGTTTCGGAAGTTGCGTTCCTTTTTTATTTGATCGGAGCTAGCGAGTGGTCAATGTAAATATTCGGATATTTTTTGTTCATTTACATCTGGTTGGATTTTTGCACAGCTTCATGATGTACAGTTAAGCTTTAAATTATTCATGCATGGAGAAAATAATTTAAAAGAAACTAAAAAAAAAAAAAAATGGATCATGTAAACTCATATTATTATTACTTTTTTTTTGTCCTTGTGGCATTTTCAGCTAAACGACACCCGTTTGTTAAACACAAATTGACTTCAACGCAACACTTGGACCGGCATGTGAATCATTTTTTGTACATCTGAAGTGGCTGCTCTAGCCGAACAAGTTATACTTTCCACTCACGCTGTTGCTTTTGAGAGTTTTTACAAGACTCCAAATAAAACACATCAAAGCAGCAGAGAAAAGCGTTTGTAGATCCGCGAGAATCTCGCACGAAGGTGTTGTAGATTAAGGGTTTGGTTTTGTATCGCCTCAAAACTTAACATCTCTGGACGTCTGTAAACAACATGGAACCGGACTTTCTAGGAGTTAACTGTGGATTCCGGTTGAAGTGTTTGCCCCCGTTTTTTTTTTTTTTTTTTTTGTAGATCACTCATGAAGACGAGTGTTTGTGAACTAAAATGTCTTGAAACTTCAGACTGAAAATGTTTGAGTCTCCTGTCATCTCCATCCACTCACATGGACATTTCACAAAGATGCCATTAAAAACACAACGACAGAAATCAAACATATGTTCGTTTCATTCTCTGAAGCCGCACCGCACGTTCACTTAATGTACTGTTTTTCCATCGCTCTCTCCCTTTTTTCGATTCTTATTTCACACAGAACTTTCTACAAGTTAGAATCATTTGAATTGCAGGAAATGGAACCCCTTGTGTTTTTTACTTTTTTTTTTTTTCTTTCAATCTGGTGCCAAGGAATGTGTTCAGGTGCCAGAGGGGTGGGGGTGGGGGAGAGCTCCATTCGCATTGAAGGTGGTTTGATAGAATGGTGAACGTGCACAAGCGTGTGTCATCCCCCGCAGCCTAAGAGCAGCCACATCGATCAACCACCATCCCAGGAATCTTGCCGTGGATAATCTGCTGCTTATCGTTGAAGTAAAGCATGTTAATGGGCGACATCTTGGTGGGGGTGCAGCAGGGCCCCGCCGAGCCACGGGGGTTGGCGTGCTGCACCAGGTGAGTGTGCGGGTACTTCTGCATAAACATGTACTCGCACTGGCCCGAGCAATAGTTGGCTTTGTAGCGCTTGGGCGCAATGATCCAGTCCCAGCCGAAGGCCTCGAAATCCACTGTCAGAGGGTAGCGACAGCAACGGGACTCGGTGGAGTGCTCGTCGCAGTCCAGGCCCAGGTTTCTTCGAGAGCGTTTGGTCGTCTCCAGAACCTTCACTTCCAGGAACGGCTGCTGGAAACAGGGGGAGGAGCGAGAGAAAGAGGTGGTTATAAAGGGGGTGATGGACGGCTGGAAAAGTGGATCAACTGATGATGAATGGTGGAAAGAAAAAAATTGTGCTATAAAAGGACACAAAGTAGTTATGTGTACTATTTTAGTTATCCGACTGGAAATTCCACAGAATAATTGAGTATTCCGATAAAATAAAATTATATATAGTTTCCTTTAATTAAAGGGGAAGTCAACCCAAAAATTTTTCTTTACAAAAATATGTCCCATGCAGGCCCACTAGTCGAAACATGGCATTCTGGGTAATATTGCATTTGTGTGATTGCACAAGAGTGCTCACCCTCCACTCCAATCGCACTGAAAATCACATTAAATGGGAGTTAGCAAACACCTGCCACCTGAAGCTTTTGTCAATTTCCTCCACCTTGACTAAAGGCCCCAGTTACAGCTAATTGCTAAAGATGCTGCAGATATTTTGTCATGGGGTGTGCACATTTTTGCAAAACACTTAATTTCAGTCATTTATTTTTACTTCCCTTCTTTAATTTTTTTTAAATATTTTTTTTTCAAGTCAGTTGTACAGGTTACGGGTCACAATAAAGGTGGGAAGTTTTGAAAAGATTCATCTTGGTGTCATTTTCTTTATAACATCCAAACCTGCCATTTGATCAAGGGTGTGAAGACGATTTATTTCCACTGTATGTTTTATGATTATGAAGTATTTTTTTGTGGATTTCTTTTTAAATTACCATAAACTTTCCTCAAATATAGTCATATAATTATAATAATCCCTTATGGTGTTTACGGTCACATGACTCCGTAACTCAGCTAATATCTGGAATAAGGCAGACTACACTTTGAACAATGTACAATAATTACTTAGTTGATATTTCATTAGGTACACCTAGATATTTCTGACATGAATTAACATGTGACAGGCCCTTTTTAAAATTTTTCTTTTTTTGTTGTTGTTGTTCTCACCAAATATCTAATTTGACTGCTTATTTACAAGTCGAATAATTAAAATGTCGCACTAAACTGAGTAACTTTTCTACAGAGCCCGCCTCTTTCCTCAGTGATTCCAGCTGGACTACGATAAAGTTGGCGTGACGCATGAAGAAGAAGATATAAACCGAAAGGCCAATGGGGCGAAACCACTTTTGGCCTTCAGGGTCCTTGTTGTTGAAATAAAAGTCCCATAGGATTATGGAAATGTTTTTTCTTTGCTTATTTGATCTTGCCTTTGTTTTTGCTCTTTTTCTTTTTTTTTTTTTTTACTTCAAGAAAATAACGGAGGCCACCCGATATGTGACTCAAACAAGCACTTGACAAATATTTGGAAGAGCTCATTTATTCGTCTCTCGTTAAAACACAAAAAAAATAAAATTGTAGCAAATATTTTTATTTACGGCGTCTCTCAAAAATATTCTTCCGCTTCCCATTAATCGCAGGCTTCATTTAGCATAACAACCATTCATCTGTTCAATGCAAATTGAACCCTCAATTTTTATATAACATTCTACATCTGCATTAACCGATATTTTTCTGGCCACTTGGGGGCAGTAAGAACAAGTTGCAATCACCTCAGTCGCTGCTTGTACGCATATTCATACTCAGGAATAAAATACTGTACAAGTTATGGTTCAGCATATTCATTTTAGCACTTTCTTCTTTCTATAGAAAGTTTCTTGGGTCAACAATAGTGTTAGCGCCATGTTTGACATGAACACTTTCTGAGTCAACAATATATTTATTTATAAATCAGATCTTTTTTTTTATGAATGTATTTTCATTTACAGTGTATTTTAATATTCCGCAGAATGATTTCATGACCCTTTTGGCTTAAATTTAAATAAATTAACGTTCTACTAACTCATGGTATCTATTTTGTTACCAAATGGGGTTCCTTGCTCTATAAATTGCTCATAAGTGTCTATTTACATTCTAATTGGTTCTGAGAGATGGACTTTAGGTGCTAATTAAAAAAAAATGAGAACGAGAATATCTGACTTCCTCATCATCAATGTTTGCACCCAAATGATGTTGTCGTGCCTGTTTGTATTAAATTGAGAGTTGAGAATGGCATCATTGTGTTTAAAAGGGATCTCTTGCCCCTGGGACAGGTCTGAGGGTGCTTACCAGCCCCTCCTCCCCGGGTCGCAGCGAGGTAACGGCCAGGTCATTGCCGCTCTCATCAAAGGCGTTGATGTCGATTCCCCAGTTGGTGTGGGGCTGCTTGAACCAGTTCTGCAACACGTGCTTGAAGTCAATACTCTGCCAATGTCCCACTCTGGAGTTGAGCTCGATCTTCAGCGAACGGATGCGGATGTGCCGGCTGCCCTGCTCCGTCACGGGCTTGAGCCGCAGGATCTGCAGGTAAACGGTGGAGGTCTGCTGCAGAGGCCGCAGGTACACCCACAGCTGGGCCTTCAGAACCTTGGTGAACATGAGTTTGGGGCTGAACTTGAAGAAGCAGCAGCTCGGTTTGCCGTTCACCTGCACCAGGGGCTCCGCTGTGAGAGAGAGCACAGTCATGAATTTACAGAAAATACTCACACGGCTGTGTGTCATATTCTACCAGAATCTAAGTTTGTGTTTGTTGAGAAATATTTAGGCTAAAACAGGCGTGGGCAAACTATGCCCCGGGGGCCACACGCGGCCCGTAAAACGTTTTAATCCGGCCCGTCTAACTTGAAAAAAAATTCAATGAATAAACCTTGTTAATGTTTTATTTTCTAAAAATTTTGGGGGTTTTTTCAAAGACATATATTGTTGTAATGCTTTTGTTCTCTTTCATTTAAAATTAAATGTATTTTTTTTTCTCTAATGAGGTGAGATTACCAAAACACTCCATCCATCAGCTCCTGGTCGGCCCCTCTGTCAAATTTTAGAACCCATTGCGACCCACCGATCAAAAGGTTTTTGCCCACCCCTGGGCTAAGGGGAGCTTTAAGTGTGAGTGTGTTTGATATAAGTGTGTTTGTGTTTAACTGCTTTTGTATGATGTTGTGGTTTAATTGTTTATCATTATTTTGTATACCACTGGGGTTGGGACGAAATCTTGTACCGCTAAAAGTCACTTTTCAGGAGACCCCAAAAATGACATGTTTGTTCAAACACTAAAAGAGCAAGCAATTTTCGCTTTCTATTTGTAAAAATAACACCAACACATGTTGGCCAATCACTGGTATAGATTTTTGAAATGATGTTAAATTTACCAAATGATGAGTTTTTTTTACCAACACCAACGATCTTATTGTTATTTGCATAAATAGAAAGGACCCCATCAAAAATTAGATGATGCTTCTAAGGGGAACATCCTTTAAGGCAAGGACACAGCGGACCTCATTTTTGTTTTAATGAAGATATACAATTTGATCAAAAATCTAAAATAGCTTACCATTTCCAACAACGATTTTTATATTGAATTTGATCAAAAATGAAATTACAATTTTAATGTCTGAACAATATAGCAAAAATTGTATGACAATGTAAATACTTGAAATGGGCAAGAGGACAAAAACGGACCAATCGTACATAACATGGAATAAGAAAACAATTTACACTTATTGCTCTTATTTTGAAATAAATTGTGGTAATTGCCTGGTGGCGAGACTCAATTATCTCAGTGGCTTGTTTTTTTTTTTTTTTTTTTTTTTTTTATTTCTCCTCTGTAAAATAATTCAATTTTAAAAATGTAATTACAGGTTACAACACTAATAGTAGAAAATGTTTTCAAATCTATTTTCTTTTACCTCTTACCTAATTTGTCTTCTTTTTTTTTATTATGACGTATTTCGTAACAGCTTATTTCGACACAGTAGCAAGTAGAAAGTACAAAAATCTTTTTTTTCCAAATGAAGGGAGTACATGTAAAAATAGGTCAGAAAAATACATACTCAAGTAAAGCACAGATAACTGAAAAATCTGCATAAGTACATATGAAGTGTTTTTGCTTTGTTATTCCCACCACTGCCTTTGGACTCCAGAATAAAAAAAAATAAACTATGGTATTATTTTTCTCATCCCCAACACTTAACACAAGGGTGCCCAAAGTTTTTCCTCAGAGGGCTGCATAGGAAGAACCAAAGGCTGCAAGGAGCACTTTATAGTTATTTCGCAAAACTACTACGTAAGAGCTTTCTCTTCAGACAATACAATACAATTCGAGTAGCTCCGCCCCTGCCGAGAGCAATCTCCATTTAATGAACCAAAACCAAAGTGCAATCGCAAAGATGACCACCAGCAGTGTTTACTTGAGGAGCATGATTAATCATTAGATTCCAAAATCATTTTTGCCTCTAAAACAAAAGAATTTTTATTTCCGAAAAGTTATAAAGAGAAATGTTGTTACTACTTTAGCTGTAAATAGAAAAGCACTCAATAAACCCAATTCATTCTCGTTAGTTATTAGTCATCCGTAGTCGTTGTCAGGTGCGTCGCCCCCCCCTGGGTCATGTGAGTGTCATCCTTCTACTTTATCCCGCCATCCACGGATGTCAAGGGACAGTCTTTAAAGCACCGTGTCCAAGTTTCCAATTGGATTAATCAGATGTTAGCCCAGTGCAACTCACAGCACCGAGGGGGACATATTTGCATGCTTCGGTTTGTTGTGGTATGCTCTGACCAAATTAGGCAGCATTTCATCCATGCTTCCACTTTCTCTAAGGATTGTACTCATTAGGTACACCCTGGACTGGTGGCTCGGCATTATTGTGCTCAACATCTTTTCTCAGCAGTTGATCGTGAATATTTCATAATAAAAATTATTTTCTGATTGATTTGAGTCTTTCTTAACTGCGGCAGCTTCGCTCAACAGATTTGAACACATTCAAAGAACATTATTTGCAGATATGTCTCATATCATTTGTGCTCAAGGGCCTCGTTGGTATTGGAAAATGAACAAATGAGGTTTAAAAAAAAAACGTGTCCTTTCCCACTATTAACAAATAATTAATTTCAAGTGTATTTTTTGGGGGGGGGCATTTAAATATGTATATTAAGTAATATGCAAAATTCTAAAAAAAAAAAAAAAAACTGTATCATATACTATATACTAATGAACCAATTATTCAATTAGATAAATTAATTTTAGAATTGAATTTGATTTTTTTAGTTTGTCCATTTTTTTGTGAAATAAATGCTAAATAATGGAATAAAAGACACACATTAGGACATTTTGGAATCTGTAGTAGAAACCAGAAAATCTTTGGCACTCAACTGCTGTTGTTGTTGTTGTAGGCCAGTACAAAAGTAAATTTTTCGTGGACCAACTTGAAAAACAAAGTGCAACGTTGGAATTGCGAAAATATGATCTACGTTATTATTCAAAGGTGTTACATCAGAAACTTTCACAAAACAAGAATAACATGCTTTTTTTAAGCACGCACGTTGATATTTTAAGATAAAAAAAACACCCCGTGCGTTCATTCCAACAAAAGACTTCTTCAAGTTAACAGATACGACGATAAATTATTCTTCCCCAATGCGACAATCAACATGACTCAACAAAGTGACATCCCAACTCGCCGCCATTTGTTTTTAATACAATCCTGTGACAGTAACAGCACTGTGACTTCTTACATTTGTGTCAGTTGTGTCAACACGACCCCCCCCCCTCTCCCACCCGTCACTGTCATCTCATCCTAGTTTGCATTTAATCAATGGCGAATCTTGCGCAATGCATGTCGGGAGTATATATGCGAACAAATTCAACATTTCTTTCTTTCTAATTTTTAATTGAAATAACATTCAAATAACTCAGCGGAGTTACACACTCCCGCTCACATTTTAGTTGCTCATTCATACAAACGGTCGACCGGCATCACCACAATTACAATTGTGATTACATGAGGGCTGCAAAAACAAAAATCATTTGCATATTAAAACAAGAATCGGTGATGGTGGCCAGTGGGCAGATGGTAACCTTAGATTCCCTTGGGTCAGTCATAATGAAATGGTCTACCCCTACATTACAACTTGCAATATTACGCACCCCCCCCCTTCTCCAGCAAATCTACTTTATCTTGGGATTAAGGTGCATGTCAAAGAACACGAGGTGACGGCTGAAATAGGCAGATTTATTCCTGACATGATCCCCCTCGTGTTTTCGGCAATTGGCACCACATGTCAAATGTGCACAGCGGTTCATTTACATAGACCTCCATCTGATATAATGACATCCATCCATTGCATTCATACATTCATTTCCATGTAAAGTGTTCATTTATTAAGGGAAATTTATTCCGCATCTATCAGGCATAATAATGCGCTAACGGAGCACAATAGAATATGTTAACCGTCTTTATGGGCTTGAGCATATTTGACAGTCATACCCGACATAAGTGGATAAAGTGTCACACACTGCCGTTTGTTTGGCAATGGACTGTTGTGGGATAAAGAAAAGATAAAATGTGCATGGACTTGTCAATCATTGCTCCATCGGAGGTTGCTCAGGCAACCTGCAAATGCTTCCTGGGTCAAAAGGTTATTTGGCACCTCAGCCTAGTTAAGAAATGGGATCAGGGGTCAAAACCGTCAGCCTCTTTACATCTCAGGGGTGCTGGGGAGGGGCGACAGCTAATAGCCAGATTGAGTTTGAAGGTCAAGGTCGACCCTATGGCAATGCTAATACGTCTTTCTTGGAAACACGCCTTTTCAACGCGAAATCGCTGGCGCACAAGCGAGCCCGAATGGCCTCTCATTTGTTTTTGTTTTGATGAGGGTGGAGACCGAAAGTGCAGGACTGTCATCGACGGGCCACAAGAGTCCTAATTAAATTATGGTCGCGCAATGAAGGATATAAACTCGCTGTCCGTTAGGAGAGTCCAAGCTCATGTTGAATAAGGGCCAAGCCGTGAGGACAGACGTAATCCTTCAGCCTTGTATGTCCTGGCTGAGTCATTAGTGCGTGTAAATAATACAGTGTCTCACGCCGGACAAACAATATGTTCCTTTTCGCTGGGTTGCTGAGGTCACCGTAATTAACGTGTTTGCTCATCAGCGCGGCCCAGCGAATGAATGATTCCGACCGAGGTTTTGCTTTTGGATCGATGAAGTTGCCGACACTTTTTGCTTTTTGTTCCGAGCGAACAAGGCGCCAAAGACTGCAAAGACGTAATTGCTGTTTCTCCAGTTATTCTCCAGGAGGAGTAATCTGAGAAGTCAATTAGTTAGGAGCCTTATTAAACACACATGCCCAACATATGAGCAATGTCACCTCAAACAATGACTTCATTGATGAATTCAATTTGTGCCTTTATAGATCCTGTAAGTGCTCTAGTAGGAGGAGGAGAAGGAGGAGGAGGAGGAGGAGGAGGAGGAATGCCTCCAGCTTTATTACACAGCACATTTTGGCAGAGTGTTTCACTTGGGGAAAGCCGGCAGGTTTTGCTTGTAAAGCACAGAAAACCAGTGGGAGACCTTAACGCTTTTCTTCTGATGCCATTGCAAATTGAAGCTCATCTGCGTTTCATTGCTTTTTACTCGGATTAAAAACTGACTAATGGTACTTTGTAGGTGTTATATAACACAATTTTTTAAGATGTTAGCTTATTATTAAAAAAAACATGTAAAAGTATTACCTTCAAAATAAACGCATCAAACATTTGAAAACCGGTCTCACCGTTATCGTCCGAAAACGAAAACGGTGAGACCGGTTTTGAAAAAAGCTATTTTCCAAACCTAAACACCAAACTATACATTTCCCTCTTCAATGTGGGCCAGACGATCATGCAGATCACCGCCGAATAGATTCTGCTGCATTTTGCGTAGGACAACTCGCGGATGCTTCACCATGACGTGCTTGCTCACAATGCACAGAACATGATTTTTTTTTCTGTCTTTCCCAAGCTCAATGAGGCAGGCCATCCAAGAGATCAATTTTTAAGATGGGGATGACATCAAGATGGCTGTGATGACAGAGATTGGATGATGCCGGAAGAATCCTTCCTTGAGTGCATGAAGGCGTGGCCGAGAATGCCAAGAAAGTAAATTACACTCCAAGGGGATTATTTAAAAAAATAAATCAATAAAACAAAAAAATAATCATTTTCACCATTAGTTTGCATTTGTAATAAGGGGTACCATTTGTGACACTAGTGCCGATTTTTTTGCTGACTCATGTTGCACATCACAAGCAAAAAAAAAAAACCTGCAAAAAATAAACAAAAAAAAAAAATATCCAACCTCCTAAACACGTTTGTTTTATTTTATTTTTTTTTAAGTAGTGAGAAAAAGCACGTTGTCTTGCTTCATTAAAAGACTTTGTGTGTCGATATGGACATTTTGTTACACATCCGTCCAACCATTATCCGAGCCGCTTCTCCTCACGAGTGTCGCGGCTGTGCTGGAGCCTATAGATGCCATCTTTGTACAGTTGGCGGGGTACACCCTGAAATGGTTGCCAGCCAATAGCAGGGCACATGAAGATGAACAAGTCTTCACACCTCGGGGCAATCCATAGTGACCAATCAACCCTGCCATGCATATTTTTGGAATGTGGGAGGAATGGGAGTATCCGGAGGAAACCCACGCAGCCACGGGGGGAGCATGCAAACTCCACACAGGAAGACCGGAGCCGGAATCGAACCCACGACCTCTGTGCTGTGAGACCATCATGCTAACCACTTGACCACCGTGCTGCCCATTGCTACACATTGTAAACCAAATTATGCACACACTCATGAGAATTAGATCTGTATTCAAAATTCTAAAAGGAATTTTGTGCAACAATCATCAACTCATATTAGATGACACAAAATTCCCACTTCTTTCCAGTGAAAGGCGTTATCAGTAAATGGCAGTGAAATCAGTGCAAACTAGGTTTTACGCAAAAAGTAAAAACATTGTTTGGCCAGATAAGATCACAGTGAACAAAGTAAAACTTGAAAATGTCAACATTCAAACAAAAACACTTTTATCTTGCTTCTCGAGAAATGAGTTTTGATCAAGTGACAAAGTCATGTACAAAGTGTAACGATTCAGTGATGACTTACAATACGCCCAATATGTACAATCGATGAAACTGTAAGGCATTATCAAGCCAAATCCTCTCAGCCCGCTTCACTCCACACATGCAGAAAAAAAAGTCATTTTTGTCACTCTCTTTTTCCGAAAAATAGTTCCTAAATGGGTCGGAAAAGCTACTAAGCCTGGCATAAACATTGCTAAACTGGCAACATCGACGACACAAGTCAAAGACAGCTCTTGCTCGCTAACCTCACTTGTACCTGTGCACATAAAATAAAAGTATGACCTTCAAAATAAATGCGTCAAATATTTGCCATTTTATTTTGAATTTATGGTTTCCTTGAGTGCAAGTCCGGACTGTGGGTGGGCCGGATGTGGCCCCCGGGCCGTACTTTGCATCCACGTCATGCTTCTTTACAAAGAAACATTGCCAACTACTGGCCTGGCATGCATATTACAACATTTTTAGTTGTAATGCCTTATTTTGAATCATTTAAAAAATAATGAAAAAAAAAAAAATAATCCCAATGTCCTAGATGAGCACCACGAAGAACCACTAAAACGGGAGCACCGCTCTCACTTTACATAACGTTAAAACGTATTAACAGATGCTGTGTTTTTCCAGAGGAAATAGCCTTGTTTGCCTTTCCCGGCCATGTTTCATTACAACGGCAGCTTATTTCCCTGTGGTATAATTGCAAAATATGCAGCGCATGAATTTTACTGCCGAAGCACAGCAGGCCTTGCAGGTAAGCCTATCAAGCATCTCGCTTGACTCCCTGGGTACCTGTGACGCACAGTTAGCCCACAGCCTTCTATACGTGCAAGTAGCGCTCGACATATAGAATATAAGGGTTTATTCGGCAAGCTGTCCGATTTAATAGGAGACACAGGGCCTTAAATAACCACATGGAGTGACGTTGTGGTAGAGTTGAGCTAGTAACTTGTTACACATCGCTGCAGTTATAAAATAAAAATGGGTTTCATATTTTTATGGCATTCGTCCAATCTTTATGTAAGACTAAAGAAGGCTGGCCTTTGGCAACTTCTAGAACTTAACTATTACAACGATCCTGCCCATGCCTGGATTTTGGAGTGGGCATCAGGATAATTGCACATTTGTAACTTTATTCAGACAATAAAATGCCGTTGACGTAGGAATCATAACTCACTAAAGGCAGCTGTAAATATATTGTGTACATGATGCCATCCAGGTGAAACGACAAAGCAAAACGGTCATCTTTTGTTTACGTCCAAATGGCCAGCACATCATCGTATAAATCAAGATAGGAGTTTCATTTGCATATATATATCTATATTTTCTTTCCTTAATGGGAAATGCAAATGTGCCATTTTGTGGCGAGTGTGTGTTTGGCAGCCGTCATGTTGAATAAATGTGGCTCTAGGGTATCCCCACGCACCTTGGCATATTAATCATCGTGACACGTTCACGACCCTTCTAATAAGACAGGGGCCACGGTGTACCACCACCCCCCCTAAAAAAAATAAAAAAAACATCCCATCCCACCATAGCCCCACTCCCTCTTTGTCTCTCGGCCAGTCCCGAGGGACGGGAGAAGGTGGTGGGGGAGGCCGGGCTTGAGCCGCGAGTGGAGGTGGTGGAGGGTGTGTTTGGGGGGTGCGTGTGGTGGGAGTGTGAAGTTAGACCCCCTCATTCAGGAGCGCTCCCTTGGGACAACGGCAGGCACAAGACTCCTATTAGGACTGAGCACAGTAGCCCCCCAGGAGCAACAAAAGACACCTCCTAATGCTCCCTGTTCTAGCTGAGTGCACACAAACACATAAAGAAACGGAGAACAACGCAAAGAGACAAAATCCACTGCAGCTGACGTGAAACGGAGGCAAAGCACTCCAAAGTTTGGTTCCATCGAAGTTTTTAGAGCCTGTTTTAGATGGGATTTTATTTTAAAGGTACCGTGGACATCTCCAGAAGGACTGCGGGGGGGGATGGAGGGATGATTTGGGGGGGTGGATGAAGAGTGCAGTGAACTGCAATAAGGAGGCCAGCTGGACAGCAGAAAGCACACTACTCTCGCCGCCTGTGTTTGGGTGTGAGGCGTTAATGTCAGGTCACTGCTCTGTTTTGTTTCTTCCTATTTTTGCCAGCATATACAGTAAGGAAGGACGAAGTGATGCTCTTTTTTTTTTTTTTTAATTCATTCTTTATGTGTTTTACAAGTGAGCGGGCACAGCGAATTACGTGAAGTAAATTATTTTTTGGGGAGGAATTCAATTTTTGGGAATTCATGTCCGTTCTAGGATCTGTTACAAAATGACTACTTTCCAAGAATATTTAGAAACTATAGCATTCTAATCGAGTACATATTTACAGCATCAGACATGCCCAAACTGAGAAAGATGATGACAAATTCTGGATGAGGGATGTTTTATCAAAAATGGAAAAAAAATATTTTTTTTTTGGTTAATAGCTAGTTAATATATCATCTTACATTCATTCAACAAATTAAAAAAAATCATAATGACTCAAAACTTGGCCAGAGCATGAATAATTTGGGGCCTAACTGTATATGGGTCATTTTCATATAATATGATCAAGAACAGTAAAACCAGACATCAATAAATTTCATTTTGATAATTAATGTTACTGTTTTGAATTATTAACTATCGTTATCATTATATATAATATTTGATTCTTGATTTTATTTTATTTTATTTTATTTTATTTTATTTATTTACTTTACAATTAGTCCGTCTTTGTCACTCAAGTCGTTTTACCATTAACAGTATGGGAATAAGCCTCATTATGTCGTTGCAGTACACCAGAGGGATCTGAGAAATGAATTGCCCGGATGTAGCAGCCCTTCTGAATTGACGCAATAGCAGATAGCAAAATATTATTTGTGAGGTGAATATGCATGTCTACACCGTTATCATGGCGTAAAATCTTAAATCATCGCTAACATTTTGAAAATAGGACTTCAAGAGACTTCATTTGAGACACATGGCAAAGACATTTAGTAAAGAAAATAAATCAAAAATTCAATGTAACATTTCACATTCGCTAGGTGAAATCAAATGAGCTTTTAATTTTGTTTGATGTCGTCCATCATGGAATGCTGCCAATGATGCCTCTGCTGTTGTTTTTTTGTCCTGTTGACTCAGTAGACTTACTGTAATTACACACAAGCAAGAGTGTGCGTGACAGGCCTCGCAGATTAAAGCAGAATGACTAATGAGTCATCTTTATTTTGGAACGCTGACACCTTTCACACTGGCATTGTCAAAAAAGAACTCTGAAGGTTGTTACCAAACACTGCCACTTAGAGTCAAACACTGTCAGTAAATCTGTCGTATAACTTGGGCCACATAAGTGAACTCGTCACTGCCATTTTTTTTTTTACTCGGCTAATAGTGAATAAGTTAAGTAGAGCAGGCCATGATTGATCTGATCTTTTGTATTTGATGCCATTGTAATTAAAAAAAAAAAAAACAGATGGTGGACATGTGCAGGGACTATTTGAGTTTAACGTGAATCATTGCAAACCTTTCATCACACCTGCAGGTGTTATGCAGGCGTTGAATTTTCTGTCTCTAATACCGGCTGAAGAAATCGATACAATCGCAAAAACCGTTCCTTTTATTAACATGTCCTTTACATTATATAAGTGGAACTCCCCAAAGCATAATTGGGCCATGCATCTCCATAACGTTGATACGCGGTGATAAATACAGCAAAAGGGCTGCTCCGCTTTGCTTCTGAAATGGAGCTAATTAAATTTTCATGAGATAAAAATGAGGTAATCTGCAGTTAATTGTGCTGCCTTCGAACACATTCGCCCCCCCCCCACCTCAACACCCCCCCCACAGAGGATGCAACATTATGCCCACACTGCATTTCCCCCCCGCTTTAACGCCTCTTAGTTTTAATGGATCCACCATAAACCGATGCCTTGCCTGTACGACCACACAGAGGCTGAACGCATCCATCAACAATAATCCCTCAATGATCTTCATTTTATCTTCTCACTCCTCCTACCAGCCAAATGCCATGTCCCAACACAGGGTTTAATTACTGCTCCAAAGTCATTATTTCCTTTATTAGTGAAACCAAACATCTGTTTCGAGTCTTTTTAAGTGTACCTATAAAACCCCTTGCATGATTTCTGTCCCTTTAGGATAGAGCTGGGCTGCTTGTTGCTCCCCGCGGACTCACTGCCTTCATTCCTCCACCCCCCTTTCGTACGCACAGCATGAGTCAAGATGCACCTAACTCCATCGAGCACACTCCCCAAAATGTTTCACCGAGGAGCTGAGCAGCACAAGCCAGTGAAATATATTTTTTTTTCCTTTTTCTTCTTAGCTCCACGCCACCACTAAAATATACATCGGAATATGTATCCTAATTATTAGAATTTTTGGGGTAAATGTTCTTTAAAACTCTTCCAATCCGTTTTCAAAAACGTAGTCCCCGCATCCCGAAGACGTATTTATACGTCTTAGCTTTTTTTTTTTTTGCACCATTACTCCGTGTTTTTATTGCATTAGAACACAATATTCTGTTGGCCTTGCAAAATCAGTTAAAATCCAGAAAAACGCTGGAATTGAGGGGTTTCCTCTAGTGAAAATTTCTGGGATTAAATGAGTTAAATGCCAAAGATGATTAGCAAATATAGCAAGGGCCTATAGGGAGTGGTCCAGTGGCGCGTGGGAATAGAGGAAGGAGGGTGGAGGGAGCGAGATTCCAGAGGTCCTGGGGAAATTTTGTCCTTGTATTAATAGACTTTGGTCCCTTTGAAATTTTATTAGCCATAAAGTTGACAGTATGTTGTGCAATTTCAACAGTCCTGCAGACCTTTCTTGACTTTTTACTTCTTTTTAAACAAACTGGTCGTGCCCCGGCGGCTAAACAATTCAACGGCAATCTTCCCCTTGGAGTCCCGCCACAACACAAGGCGAACAAGTGTCATCGTCAAACTGAGACCTCGGCGGAATAAATAAATCTATAAAAACCTCACATTGTCACCGACTAGCGACCGGTGAGTTTGAAGACAGAGAGTCCGGTTTCTTCTGCTCTGTCCTTTTAGCGCTCTCCCTCTTAATTTTTATGGTTCCTGCACCTTCAGGAAATGACCCTTTTATAGGGTCAACACTATAAAAGACTTGTTTTTTTTGTGGGAGTGGTTGGTGGATGTTTTGTGTGGTGGGGGATAAGTGTTCAAGTTACTACCGGTTCGTCTTTGCTGCCAAAGAAAGAGACCTGATGAGGTTAATAGTCTCCTCTTCAATATATCACATAGCTGTGAACTCTGTGACCCTTTTTGTCAATAGGAGAACTTTTCTCTTGAGTGTGTGTGCGACTGTGTGTGTTTGTGCGCGCGTGTGTGCTCTAGCGTCCATGTGTGTTGACACCACTCTAACATTGTACGTTAATGTATTTCATGTACAGATGCTTGCGGGTTGTACTGAATGGACCTCGGTTACATAAGTTTGGCCTCGCATTTGAAATGATGGACATGCGGGCGGACCGTTTTTTGAAGTGCAAAAAAAAAAAACACAATCAATGTGTCCAATCAAAATTTGTCTCATCTCTGCACACTGTCCAGTTGAATGATTTTTGGATGCTCGGCAGATCTCGCAAAATCAGCAGCTCTTTGTTGGATTCTTAAGTATTTGAACCTCTCAAGGTTTCTCAGAATTTATCAAAATTATACGATAGACTCTAGAAATATGATGCATCACTTCGAAGGTTGGTTCTCTATTGTAGAAAATAATGTTTTCCCTAGCTCAATTCTCACCTCTAAAGGTTGCGCATTGTCATACTTTTTCAGGTCCGTTCCAAAAGACGTATAAGCCAAGTAGTCTGCATAAGTACAATCAGGTCCATAAATATTGGGACATGGTCACAATTCTATTCGTTCTAGCTCCAAACACCACCACGCTGGACATGAAACAAGATGTGCCTTAATATAAGGTTTAATTTGAGGATTTTTGCATTCAAATCAAGTGAACGGTGTAGATTTACAGCCCTTTGTATATGTACGTAATCACATTTTAAGAGACTAATAGCAATGGGACGATTGGCTGCTCAGCTGTTCCATGCCCAGGTGGGCATGGATGGCTGCCAATGGAACGGGCTCTCGTGTATTTATGGATGATGTGACTGCTGACAAAAGCAGAAGGATAATATCTGAAGCGTTTGGGGCAATATTATTGCTCATATTCATCCAAATGCTTCATAACTCATTAAGCGGCGCTTCACAGTGCAGATGGACAATGACTTGAAGCATACTGCAAAAGAAACTCAATGTTTTTTTTTTTAAAAAGAATGTTATGAATTGTCCAAGTCAATCACCAGACCTGAATCCAATTGAGCATGCATTTCACTTGCTGGAAACAAATCTGTAGGGAAAACGCCGCAAGAACAAGCAGGAAGTGAAGACAGTTGCAGTAGACGCCTGACTGTAAAGAGTTTGCAAAAGTGAAAGTTTGATTTGTGATCGTTAAATTTGTCCCATTACTTTTGTTCCATATAAACAAACTGTTGTAATTCCTACAGTGTTCACCTGATTGGATTTAAATACCTTCAAATAAAAGCTTAAAATCTGCAGTTAAAGAACATCATGTTCAATTTCAAATCCATTGCGGAGGTGTTCAGAGTGCAAAACGATAATCGTGTTGATGATAAGATAGCAAACCTCCCAAAATAATTATCATCGTATTCTCACGACTGCAAGGCATTATTAATTGTTTTAAATTTTCTCCAAAATGGACAGGGGAGGGGGCTTATAATGCACCGCACCTTATGAATACACCGAGTTACAAAATCAGTAATTGTTAATTGACTTCGATGAGCACCGGTAGCATCCTGGCGAGATGCTGCTTTTATAGCGGAAAGTCCGACATGACGTGAGGACAGCGTGCGGACATGAAAGGGGGAAGGGCGCACGTGAAAGAAGACGCTAAATGCACGCTATCAGTTGGTACTAGCATACTGTATAATGCAGCTAACGAAGGTTTCTGAGGAGCCGCACAACAACTGAGACTGACTCTGACAATGACGAGAGACCCTGGCGTGTTAAATACTTCAATAAAATACAACGCCGCTGCCTTTTACAAAAATATACCCCACCATGTATGGTAGCGTACGTTTTAGCCTGCATGCATGCTACGCTATGTTTGAAGCTAGCATATTTTTTACCACAAATTCTCCCAATAATATGGTGAGCCACATTATGGATGTGCTAAATAAAGGGATAGCATCCGGAACTGAGCGCCTTTTAACACGGTTCGCCTTATACCGATAAATACCATGACCCCTTTGAACTGCTCGACACGTCATGAAATGTAACCTCCAGAACATACTGTATGGAGGTGGATGTTTTAGCACATTAAGTGCAGCTCCATGATATAAATACCCGTACTTTTCCATTTAATTTCATAGTAATTAGCCACTCCGAAGCATGGACCCTGTAAACCCCCACTGCGGCACCCACACGTACCTTGAGTGAATACTAAGAAGCAACTCTGGCGCGGATCCAGTTCAGTATGGACTGTGTGAACCCACACGGCCATCAAAGGCAGCGAGCATAACCGTGAAAGGGTGATTGGGTTTGACGTGCGCGTGGAACAGTAGAGTGTTTGAAGTCCTTTTTCTATCTCAGAAGGACAGAAAAGGAAGGCACTTCTAATCCCGTGGGACCCCCGCTAAGGCGCCACAGGCGGGGGAAAAAAAAGATGCACTCCTCTCAACTCTTCTATGGGTACCGTAGAAGGTGGTGGTGTAGGGGGGGGGTGTTAAGGTGGGCGCACGTGGTATGAAAGGAGAAGCAGCAGATGATGAAACATGTTGGGTAGAGCGGAGACGTCACACTCACACGGGTAGAAGCGCCCCCAAATCACACGTGAGCAGAAGATTATTGATGTCTTGAAGTGAAACAGAAATGCGTTTGTATCTACAGACATCAGAAGAAAAACATGAATGAAGAAAGTCAAAATCCTCGGCCTCTGCATATTTTGAAAGGCTTCATTACATCACATTTTGGTTATCTGTGCAGTTCCGTCTTATTTATTGGACGGCACATTGAATTTTGGTTGCTATCTGTTGTTTTTAAATAATATCGCTGTCCTGTGAAAAATACGTAAGTCCAATTTTAACGTTTTTTTTTTTTAATTTTCTCGTTCATGTGATGTCTGTAATGCAGAAAACACCATTAAGCGTGAACATTTTAAAATTGGAAATTGTATTGCACAGGGTACAACTCTTTATAAAAAAAAAAAGATCTTACAGTAAGGTCGAACTAGACGCCACACACTTCGCAATAAAGCAATTAAAAAAATGATCATTAGATAAAGGCAACTAAGATATTTAATGAAAGGAATTTATTTTACTGCTACCCAGGAATCTATTCATTTTTAAAACTTGTTATCCTGTTGAAGGTTACAGGGAGCTAAAGAATCAACTTGCCACGACACTCAAAACCTCACTGAGATGGAACGTAACGCACGCACTTGTGTTACACAACAACACAGCCGTCATCTTTTATCATATTACAACTCGGAATTGAAAACGTGTTTAAAAATAATGTGATGAGACCAAAAATCCATTTTGGGTTGCGCACGTGGCGTACAAGAGGCAGAGGATTTTTTATGAGAGGGGGCTGACAAGGAGAAAGGTGACGAGGTGGACCATGAGGAATCAGAACATGAAATAAATCTATTTTTTTTTAATCTAGAATTATCGATTGCAACACCACTGGCAGAGTTGGTAAAACTTAACGCGCAAACAGTTTTGTACTGACTTCATAATTTCGCAACATACAACTGACTGCTTTCAACTCAATTTCCAAATAATCAACACTCCTTGCAAAACAAAACACGTTCACGGCTATTATTTATATTAGTCTCCCAATTGCCTGGCCATGTTGTCACATCAGAAAACCGATTTTGATAATTAGTTCACTTTTCAATCAGCCTGAGCATTATGAATAAGCCACAGGTAAGCGGTCGGTGTGGAGAGAAACAAAAGCAGCGTGAAGGGGGGAGAAGGGTGAGAATTAGAAGAGTCTGAGGAAGAAGATATGAAGGGGAAGAAGAAAACGAGAGAAGAGGAGGACAAGAAGATGACCGAGGAAGGCGAGTAAGAAATAGAATTGCTGATGACATCGGAGCTACAAAAGTGGACCATGTAATCAACCGTGGAATGACCTGGAAGGAAAAAAAACTGTTTTATGTTTGTTTTGATGTTCACAGTCAACTCAGAGAACACCTTGATTAAAAATACTCAAATTTGGATCCCGGTGTGTTTAGGGAATGATGACAAAATTATAGCCTCAAACTGGCATTGCCTGCAGGACGCTGCGCACGGAGAAAGCAAAAGCCTGACGTGTTTTTCATTCTTCCCATCAGTGTGTTGTTGGTGCATTGCGTGTTTACTAATCTGAGAGCTTGTGTTCATTGCTTGATACAAAATTACTATTTTTACGAAGGTTAGAAGAATTAAGCAAGTATTTGCTTTTGCAAAAGAACTGTGATGTTTTGCCATTTTGGTGGAAGGTTTTCTTAATCGTGTGAAGAGTTTTGAAAAGCCAATACTAAAGGGGAAAAAATGTTTTACAAACCCCCCCCAAAAAAATTCAAACACTTACAAACATTCAAGAAATTTTCCAAGTAAAATGGTGGGAAATGGCGGGTGGGAATAAGGAAATGTTGCAAATCTGTGGGTGCTGAACTGCGAAAATGCATGAGTTGACTGCAACTTTAGTTGTAATACCACCATTCACCACTAGATAGCAGACCTTATACTGCCCGAGAGTACAACATGAGAAGGTCTAATAATTTTTTGGGGCGATGATATGCAGGACAACCATTATAGAATTTGGAGTGAATTATTTTTTCGGGGTAAAATGTACAAAAGTTCTTACACAATGTTGGTTTCTTGTTGCGCAGTTTTGTGCCATCATTGAATGGTATTTTTTACGCAAGAGTGCCCCTTGCATTGGGAAAAAAAATACATATATGGTTATTTTGTTGTTTGCTTCAAACCGTTTGATGATGGTTTAAGATAGTGGATCTTGTATACATTCATTAGATGCATTTTATTCATATTTAAAATATAATTTTTATCATAAATCTGGTTAGAAAGTGCGTATGACTAATGAATTTTGAAACACATGATTTAAATTGCCAATCCCACCCTGGATGCTACATCCTGAATCGTTCTAGTGTCTAACCAATACTGGTGAATCCATTTTTACTTACTGTGTGTATGATCCAAACACATTGTTTGGTTTTGAACACACGATAACCAGTTTGGAGGGGAGAGTTTGCGACGTGACAGAAAAGTCAGGAGTTTGGCGAATGCAGTTAAAAGTTTTGGACTTGTATTTAGAGTTTTGAGAACATGGTTGGAGGTTCCAGGACCAAGCAATCAGGAAAAATTGTAAGCGAGCGAGCAGGTGGCACAAACATAAAGAGAGGGAGAAGGCTTGGTAAGATTTGTGAAGAGGCTGAGGAAGACCTAGAATAATCATCACGGATGACATTTTTGAAACTATTGCACATCATGCCAAGAGTCCAACCCGATTTCATTTTCCTATGGTTGTAATTGAATTTTCTGCTCATGATTTTGTTTGAATTGACTGGTGATGAAATGAGTGAGGAAGCAAAAAAAAAAAAAAAAAATGCCATTTGACTGTGAAATCAATCAAAAAGTGACAGAAATCTTGCCTGGGGTGTGCAAGACATCCGCTTACTGAAGTAAAGAGACAAGATGTTGAAAGTCAATGACTTTGACTATGCGTGAAAATGCTTATCATTTTTGCTTTGTTATGAAAGTGCTGAATAGAGATGCCACTGCATTTACAATAAAAATTTGTCGGTGAACTACTTGGCCTGGATGCGCTGTCTGAAATTATTTTATGGAGTGTCTAACGAATGCTCCATGGTGAATATATCAATATTCCCTGTGTGCATGAGTTGAACACATTGTTTGGTTTTGAACAGAATAAATGTGGGTTTGAGGTGACAGTTTGAGGCTAATGTGATCGAAAAGTCTCAAGTTTTGTGATTGTAGTTTGAATTTTTAGATTTGTGTTTAATGTTTTGAGAAAAACGGGTGACGGTTCAAGAAATGTGTCTTATCAATTGTCAAAAACTGTTTAGAATTTCATAAAAGTTACTTAGGTTTAAAAAAACAACAACAACAAAGCAATTAAAATAACTTCATAATTTCTCAGAGCCCAAAGCGACAGAGAGATTGAGAGGGATACAGAAACACACACACACACACAGCATAAGCGATAGAATGAGCAATAGTAAGGGGGCACAGAGCGAGAGAGAGAGAAAAGAAAGAGAAGTAGAGAAAGCAATATAGAGAGAGAAAATGATAGAGCGCCAGAGAGATGAAGATGAGAGAGAGGAGGAGACAACCACAGATAGAGAAAGCTTAGAGCTAAAAAGATAGAAAGGAGAGAGTGAGGAGATGGACTGAGATGGAGAAAGAGATAGAGAGCTAGAGAGAGAGAGAAATGCAGAGTGAGGAGAGAGACAAATTTGAGATGGATAGATAGATAGATAGATAGAAAAACTGACTGATTGATTGATTGATGGATTTACATTTGCAAGTAAAATTAGTGTAAGAAGAAACGTATTAACAGACATTTCGAGCACATGAGGCACACTGGGCCATCTTTGTTCAGCGGCTTGTACGAGTTGATTATATGGGGCGTGTTCTATCCGCCTTGTGCAGAATATATTACGTGTGTAAATGTTGTTGAACCCCACGATCCTGCAGGAAAAGGTCACACACTCCCCTCGACCCCGAGTGCTTCTCCGTCTTTGTGTACCCGCGGTGGAAAAAACGAGCTGTGCCTATAAACTTCGCATTTAAAAAGGCAAGTGCGGCCGAGGGGGGCCCCCGCTGCATGAGGGGAACAATGGCAGCTTTTTGGACACACTTTTTCTCACTGCGATGAACAGCAGGGAGACCGGTAGAGGCTCCTATAAAAGAGCGATAGAGCACAGCTGCCAGGGTTCAACAGTAATTTTATAAAATGTCTCCTAGGGGGCTCCCTGCGGTTTATCATGGGATTCATGGCGAACGAGAAGAGGGCCAGCAAATTGTTCGTCCGCTCGCAGTGTCGTCAAAACTCCCCGCATTTAGTGCCGCGTTATCATTAATAATGCACTTGACATTCGGGCTGCTTTGTCATGCGTTCGCGCACATAAACGAGGTGAAACAAGAGGGAAGCTTTCCACACGCTGACAGCAGCAGGAGGTGGACTCAAGAGAGCAGCTGCCCGCTCCTAACACACGCGCGCGCGCGCGCACGCACACGCAAACACACATGCGCACACACCAGGTGGACCATCATCATCACCATCATTATCATCATCATCATTATTAGCAGAGTGATTGTTTGCACCGGGGAAACAAAAAGTCCATCAGGCCATGTTGAAGCTGCCTTCTGCTTCACAATGACAAGGGTCATCAAGCTGGCTGAATATTGATTTATCAGCTTCACGCGTAATCTCTTTTTGACAGCTGCCACCAACAGCTGATTGAGCCAATTAGCCAAGGTCTATTTGATTACAGCAACAGCAAAAAAAAAAGAAGTGTCATTCGGTGTGTAACTCGAATGAGGCACAGAAACCCAAGTGCGAAAAGTCAGCTCGGTTGCGTAATTACGCACGGTGCACGTGTCGGAAATCGTGATTACTCACGCTCAGAAGCCATGGTGATGACGGACTCCGTGGTGGCGTGGTACTCATCCTCCTCCATAAACTCATCCTGGGAGGACGCGTCCCCCTGGAAGTCGTGATGGTCCAGGAGCTGCTGGAGCGGGGGCGCCTTGGGCAGTAGTTGGTTGACCACCTCCCGGCTGATGTTGGGCGCCTGCTTGAGACGCAGCTTGCTCAAGATCTGCGACTTGATGGTCTCCAGCCTCAGCACTTTGCTTTGTTCCCTCCAAACGCAGGCGGAGCACTCGTGGGAACCGGCGTCCTCGTCCAGGAGCGACAGGCCGGCATCCGTGGGCGTCTCGCTGGCGGGAGGCAGTAGCAGATTGGGCTCATCGCTCCCCGACTGTCCCAGGGAAATGAGCACCATCAAGCACAATAAGAAGTTATACCTCGACATGACGATGCGTGGACACCAGGCAATGCAACTTTTTTTGAGCTTGTTTCCTTTTGCTGTTTAACTCACGTTACCAGTTAAATCCCCCTCTCTTGGCTGTGCGTCGCTCCTGTCCTTATCCTACCAGAGTGGCATCTAATCCAACACCAAGAAGTTGCCAAGAAGTGCGTTCCAGTGTGTCTTTATTGCACGTTGACCAAATGTCTATCTGATGAACGTATAGCCCGATCACGTGTAGTTTGAGGGTTGCTTTTGGCGTCGTCTGTACTAGTTTCAGTCCATGGAGGTGTGTGAGTGTGCAGAAGTGTCACTGGAAAATGTGCAAGTGCGGTCAAAAAGGGTGCTCTTTATATATCTCAGCTACCCGCTGTCGTCATCCGTCTCCATTGGCTAAGATGGCAACAAAAGGCTTTTAGGTCTGTCACCAAGTCAAGAGGGACAGAGCGAAGGGAGGGAGCAAGATCTCTTATTAGACAGAATTATCATACATATAATCACGCAGAGTGTATGACACGTTTGTTCTCACAGTGAAAATGACTTACTCTTTAATTGTTTTAGCAGCTGTTCCCTCCACGTCTCTCATAGTAAATGAGCAAATCAATGAACGCGATTATTTCGACACATCTCAAGTTTTTGCTACCAGCAGCATAAAAAAATAATCAGATTCACGAGTAATAGTGTTGACTCCGTTAAAACGTGTTCAATCACACGCACAAAAAAACAATTGTTGATATTTTAAAATGACTGCCTATGTATAGTCTTTCACTCCTAAACATTTCAAATACATCAAAGGGTCAATTATTTTACTTATTTGATTTCCCATTCAGCCTCATGAACTGTATGGATAATTAAACACAGGAGCCCAATACGTGCAGGAAATGTCAGGATTGGTTTCAAATGTGCACTGTACTGGAGCATAAAACTAAAAGTTGCTATATATGAGGAAGATGCCTCTAATGTACTGTACAGTACAGACTTACCAGTTTTTAGCCTTTAGTGCATGTGGCATCATTGACCCACTAGTGACATCTGCTGGTGAAAAAGAAAGAAACATACATTTATGTTGAATTGTTGTTTACCTTCACGCGATTCATTATTTGACAGGGAATTCACTTGCTTTTATGCTTAACTATTAACGTACTTGCAGAAAACTCGTATTATGTGACACTTGCCACTCGTGTTACCGAACGGCTTCACAAAAAGGAGCAACAGAGCAAATCATGCAAAACGGCACTCCCTGTAATTAAATAGAATTTTCATATTTCCCCTGGAATATAAGACAACCTTACAATCTGCATTTATTGGAATGCGAATGATAAGTCTGAAGCCGGGAGTGAAGTCACTGTGTGTAGGTGTGCACCTAATGTAGGCATCTGGCAGAAAGAAGAACATGCTTCCAACCGAGGTGCCACACTGCAAGTAGTTTGCTGGAAAACAAGTATAAAAAATGCACAATTGTCACTAGGATTTATGGCTGATTAGAAATGACAAAATAGAAGGCATTGAAAAATTCAGCTGTCATTTACTTTTTTATTTGAATATTCTCTAAGCACCTATGGCTTCAGTGAACCTAATGTGCATTTTTTTTACAATATGGGAGGAATGCCGAATCTAAGGGTCCATAACTGACAGGGAAAGAAAATGCTATTTGGTCTATCTCTGAGTGTCTACATTATGTAGTCATAATTGCGAAAATGAAGTGAAAGCAAAGGCCATCAGGAAAATATTTGTTGCGAAATGTTTGCATCATGTCTGTAGGTCACAATTCACGATACTCTGAATGGTCGATGGAAAAAGTAAAGTTTGTTCTTTAAGAAGCTCTCATTACTCCAAACAGGGATTCTGTCATAAAACACAATCTGATAAGTGTTTTATAACTGAAAAAAATAAATAAAAAATACGAGAAGTTGTCAGTAACAGTGACAATGTAAGATGGCTGCCCTGTGGCTTCAACCACAAGGTGCCAATTGGGGCCTGATTAACACTCCCATTATCTGAATTTCAGTATCCTGTTCGTGATTTTTTTTAAATAATTTTGTGAGCTGTTATATCTTTAAAAAAGTTTAAAAGTGTGTCTTGGGTCAGCTATGAAAAATTTGGGGTGTTTGTACGGGCCCAGTGGCCCACCACGTGACTTCTGAAGTTTAATACGCACCATCTTTATGCCGAGTGTTCGGTGCAGTCATTATAATTACAGGGTACTAAACAATACCATAATTTGACCTAACTTTAATCAGATTATATAGTTTAAATAAATCATTTGAAAAGCCTGGAGGTTTGTGGGCGTCATTTTGAGGCACTTTTGTCCCTTGTGGCTCTCCGTATTTAACTGGGCTGGGCTTTGTCATTGTATTGGCATTTCTTTGCAGCCCCACAGACTGTCTCTTTCTGTTACGTAGGAGTAGCACGTACCGCTTGAGCTCCAAGGTGTCTGTCTTACATAAACACCACTCGTATAAAACGGTACCCCCAAAACAAAAATGCTTTCTGTCACTCTGGACAACAATGGGTCTCCAAAGAAGCGGACGTTCTCACGTAGTGAAGATGAATCACTCCGTAGCATCATAAAGGAGGTGAGCGGTGAGAACGAGTAAGCGGCTTTTTGTTGTTATTGTTTTGCTTTAGAATGCAATTCGAATGTTTCTTTTGATTCCTTGAAATACTTAAATAGTAATAAAGCGAGAAATTGACCATCATCGTAGCTGTAAATGTCGTCTTCCGAGAGCGAGAACATCGGTTTCAACCTACTTCCTCATACCAGCTAGCCGTGTTGTTGTAAAGAGCTGTGTGTGCGTGCGTGTGCGTGTGTGCGCGCACACCAGGCTGAGAACTCATCCAGGCGTCTGACACGAAGCGACAGCCGACCAGGAACCTTGAAGAGGAGGCCTGACAGCCAGGTAAGGAGCCACAGTTCCATGGTTGGCAACATGAATCTCTCTGGCACGATAAAAAGAAGCGTCACTCATCTGGAATTTGTCAGGACAGTGCTGTACGAATTGTCTCAGAAAAGTTTCGGCACCTTGGTAACTCAATGGTAAATTTAGACCCAAACTATGTCTTTTCACTTGAAATGCAAGTGATTAGTCAGCACTTTTACAAAAGATCCGCAGGTGTTAGCTTTGGTTTAGTGTGGAAGAAGAAGCAAGACTAATTGCGCGCAGTGCCTCGAGCATCTGACAGTTCCTGGGTGAAAGATGCTGGAGCAAACTCAAGGTTACATGACCTGAATCTTAACAGGAGTACAGAGCGCATGGCAGACAAGGCTGGGAATGTGTGTTAGACTCCAATGAAATTACTTTGAAGGGGATTTATCATTATTTTTTTAAATATATTTTTTAGGACACCAGTTCTGAAACTTTTTCGACGCGCCTCGTGTATATAACCTGGTTGGTGATTTAATTGGGATCAAATTTTCAGCCTAATGGCGTGTTTCTCAAGCTCTATTGAACCAATGCGCATATTCTACATTAGAAAATTGTTTTGGGGATACACTTTTATTGGATCTCATTTGTTTGTGCAAGTGTGTAATATTTGTCAACGCTTCATGACATTCATTGTGTTGCAGAGTAATAAAAATCGTAAAATACAAAATTTAAAAACAATTTAATTAAAGCTTTAGTTGTAGTAATAGTGGTATATGTGCTGCCTTTCATGGAATTTGTGCACGTTAATTTCTTAGCCAGTTCCTTGAACGTAACTATTAGAGCCTCTTTTTGGGTGCACTTTGTGGAATTTGTCAGATTCATGTCATTTGCATATATTTGAATGAATTTACTTATGTTTTCTTTCAGCAATCGGACCAGGACCTCTCAATGGGACTCCCAGAATTGGTGACTATTTCTTTGTCATAAATATAATAGGACACTCTCATTACACTCATTTCCATTCTGTTCTCATGAGGCGTCTTCTTGAGAGCTTGTTAAGCGCACATTCGCACCCACACGCTGCCACGTGACTTCAACCCACGCTGACTTTGTTACCGTGTCTGTCGTGTAGCTGGAGCTGCAGGCCAGCTACGACGAGGCGGTGCACGAGCTGCGTGGGCTGGAGGTGGAGCGCGAGGCTCTGTTGTTCCAGGTGGACGTCCTGCAGGACACGCTGGAGGGTGTGGAGGAGCTGCTGGCCGAGACCCAAAGGGAGGCCGGGCAGGCTAATGCGGTACGTGGCGCTAGCATGTGGTCGTTTGGTGAAGACTTGGCTTTGTGACAAAAAAAAACTTGTCGCTGCTCTCAGGAGTTGGAGCAAGAGCGGGATGCCAAGCGGAAACTGGAACGTTTGGTGCACTCGCTAATGCAGGAAGTGGAGACCTTAAAAGAGGTCATGTGACACTTGAAAAGCAAACTTTACACACGCGACGATTGTTTAACACAAACACTAAAAAAAAACACAACACAAATGTATGAAAAAAAAAAAAAAAGTGAATTCTATGTGACTGTAACTGGACATTTTACTTTCTCTTCACAGGAACAAAAAAGCCGCGTCCATGTACCGGAGGAACCAAATGAAAGTGAAGCGGACGGAAAGAGACAAGGACGTCAAATGAACGATCCCGCCAAGGAATCCCCACAATCTACTTTTGCCAGCGAAGCGACTGCTGCGTCTAAGAGCGAGGAGGGGAGCATTGTGACCAAAGTGAAGTGGGTGGCCAACAGCTCCCCCTCCCTCGCACTTGGCAACCAGCTCCGTGAGGACGGGGTGCACCGGAGGCCTTACGAAAGCGGACGAGACCCATCGCCGGACAAGAGCGACTCGGACACGGCGAGTACGTACGAGGACGCGTCAGCGGAGACTCCCGAGCAGGATGACGTCCATTCGGAGCTGCCTCATGACTCGCCAAGCAAAGACTGCGTCGACTCGCAGGAGCCCCAAAACGGTGATAGCTGCGTTGTGTCTTAATTTGGCTCGAAACCACACGCCGTTTTTCAAAGCTACCAGTCTCAGATGGTTCACAAGCGGATACTTATCTTTGTTCCAATCATATCTTTGCTACGTGTCTTTTTTTTTTTTTATACTCTTTCAAGAAAATGTTTGTTAGCTGCTGCCTGAACAAGAAATGAAAGTTTATTTGTATACTATAGAACTCGACTGAGTCCCGTAAGTACACCGATTTGTCTGATAGGTCATCATTGTGGGTGTTGGTCGGGTTTACGTTTTTGGGAGGTTAATCCGAGATTTTTCTATCTGGTGACAGTTTTTGTAAGGTCATTATTATAATTGTCCTAAAAAGTAAGGGAACGACTATTCGCTGCCTGACTGTCTTCAACAGTTTTTTGTCTTTTGTAATGTTTTTTGAGGATTTAGGGGAAATTGGCCGCATTTGCACTTTTCACAAGGTTGCGCTTTGAAAACATTCCCTTTAGAGTCGATATGTCAGCGAGGGAAAGGAAGTCCTTTCTGTCTGCATGGGAAGACTGTGGTTGCACATTTGCAGTTTTTTTTTTTTCATGTCTGCTGTAAACTTTTTTTTTTTTTTTTTTCAGCCTTTGGGAGCTGTTGATCGCAATATCTTTGTCATTTTTTTTTGTCCCACATGGCACATACATTTGATATCGTTTTGCACTTAACATGGCAATTCATTATGTTTTAAAGAAAACTTTGTGATTATTTTTACCGCACTACCATGACACTGTCATGTGAATATTTCTTATGATTTCATATACTCTTACTCAGTCGGTCAACATGATTGTTTTTGTCCGATTACTTGATGAGCCTCACAAAACTCTTGATGACTGTTTTTGATGCCGTCTGCCGTAGAATCGCTGGCGTTGTGTTATTGCAGGAGTGCATACTCTTAGTTCATGTCATTATGTTTTAGACTTTTAAATCTTTTCCCTCAACATGTTAACTTACAGCTGTCATTTTCTTTTTAGGCTTTCATTGGAAAATGCAAAAAAAAAAAAGAGATTCTTATAGTCAAATGTTTGCATCTGAATCGTTTTGAATCCTGAAGTAAATGTTTACTGTACGAGTACATGACAGATACTGAACAGAAAATTTGGAATAAAATTACTTCAAGCTGCTTTGCTTTGGATTTTTGTTACATATTAATTTCAATTGCCACCAAAATACGCAAAAAAACAGAAGGGCATATGCATTCTTGCTTACGACAAAACCACATGTTTGGATTCTGTAAATCAAATTCTAAAAACCCAACAAAACTTTTTTTTAACTCAAATGTTTTAGCTGGTCATGCTGTAACATTTGTCCCACAAGTAGCAAACTACAATTAACCTCTGCCATCACAATTTCGAGCCCATAAAATGTTTGGAATATGAAACTACTGATGTAAAAAAACAAATCACAATTTACAATACCAATTGTGTTTCATTACAAGCTACTCGGTAGTCGATTGTTGAGAAGTGAAATGAAGAACTCTGTGTCAAAAGAGCCCCTTTTCTTTTTTCAAGTTGAGTTGTTTCCATTTTGGCAGGCTTGCAAATTCATCTTTGGTGATTCCAAAAATGTGGCAGAAATCCGAGTCGGTGAGGTATCTCTGGAAAGCAGTCAATAAAAATAAAAAATTAGAATAAGATTAATAAAGATTAGAGCCAACCTGTAAATAAACTCAATAACGACGTGAAGTACCTCTTTCTGAGTGGGGTCCACGTTCCTCGGCAACTCGCTGACGAGCTTTTTGACTAAAACCTCGGCAGGAAAACACTGAAAGCTTGCGTCATTTTCCACACTGCTGTAAACCTAGAAAATCGCAGCCGTCAAACAATGCTGCTGATGAATTTTTCCTATCATGCCTCTGTGTGTAAGTGTAAATACGTACGTTGAAAACATCAACAGGGCTCACTAGGTTTCCCAGCTCCTTTTTTAGTTCCTCATAGCTCTTCCCCTCCTGCCAGACAATAAAAAACATGCTACGTCGTTAGGTTTACTCGCCAAAGCTCATGATTTCTGTCATGTCAAACATTCTATACCATTTACAGTCCACCTGCAAACTACAGCTATCATTATTGATTCGTTTAGTGCCATTGACGGCTAAAGACGTCAAAGATCCATTTTTTGGGTAGTGAATGAGTTAACAGATTAAAGATCGGTTCATGCCTTTCAAAATGCAGTATTAGTGTTTTTTTGGAACAACAACAATTCATGTTTTATTGAAAAACCCGCTTACACTCCATTTGTAAGGGTCCCAAGCAGTGAACCAGCCAGTGAAGGTGGGCGGCTCAAAGCCTTGCTTGATCAGGAGGATAGGGGTGTCAAGATCTCTGCCACCCGGGTGTGTGCGCAGGTACTCCTGGCTGGTCACTACTGCCTCTTTGCGTTCTACTCGGTTGGCCTCTTTACCGATCCACAGAAACACCTAAAACGGCAGAATGAGCATTACGGTAATCTGTATATTACGACAAATTGTGTGTTCACTATTTGGTATGCTTGCCGTTTTCCTACCTGGTCCCATGTGTCCAGTAGCATGACGTCATCTTCATTGAGGTCGTCCTGAGTGAACTGGGTCACCTCTGTCACGATGAAACGTCCCGATTTGTTGGAGCATTCAAACAGCCGTGGCTCGTGGTCCAAAACGGTCTGCTGCAGCCTATGGACACACGGACACACACACACACACAAATGCACATAGGTATACGGGGCGTGGACAAAACGACAAATAGACACACAATGATACCATTTTAGACACATTTAACGACACACATATACGCACATACATTCAGGGACATCGGCCGGACGGACATACACACACACACATGTACACACACACATAGGTACATACAAACAGACACACAAACACATGCAGACGAGGAAATATACAATCACAGGGAGATGGACAAAGACACGCACAATGTCAAAACACACACACGGACACATTCAAGAACACAAGAACAACAAACACAAACACATACATGCATATACAATGGACAAAACGATAAACCGACACAAACAACACAACCAAGCAGACACATATCTAACACTCTAATCTCGTTGCCTCTAATCTCGTTGCACACTTGAGTACAATGACAATAAAGGGATTTCAATTCTATTCTATTCTATATGCATATAAACGAAGGGACAAATGGACACATGAGTACACACACAGATAAAGGGACAAAAGGACGATCTGATAAACATGGTGTCAAATGGGGACATACACACTTGTTGGACAAATGGGGACTCACAAACACATAATGTCAAAGCGACAAACACACACACACACACTTACACATAAGAACACACTGTGACTAACAGACACTAACACAAGGACACACACAGTCTCACACACGCGGAGAACCAAAGGGATAAACTTACACACAAACAAAAACACAGCCAAACGGACACATATACTCTTGGATAAAATGACAAATGAGGAGCAAAAAAAACACACACAGACACGGACAAACGCTATCCGTCAAATCCACATTTACCTCTTGTCATTGGCATAGGGAGTCTGGCCTCCCAGCATCTCCCAGAATTCAAAAGGCTCAAGACCCTCTGCAACAATCTGACCATGGAGGCCCTGCGAGTTGTATCCAATCACGGAGCTGATCTCCTTCGCCATGTCCCTCTCATCTCCGCTTGCTCCCTAAAACCACCAGACGTCATTGGCTTTCTAATGACACCGTCGTTACGTTGAAGGGCCTGCTCTGTACCTTTCCACACCACAGATACATTCCACTCTGACTTTTGAGCATAAACACGTCGTTGGAGTTGAGAGACGAGGCAAGTGCTGGAACTTCAATGGCTTTCGTATTGGCCGGCTCATAGCCGTGAACCTGGAACAGCCGCACTGGTGGGTCCGGGTCAGAAAGTCCTTTTCTAGACGAGCCCCCCTGACACACAAGAGGGATTACATACAGATCTAAAAAAAAAAAGCCCACTGCGATTTGATTGACAATCATACCTCAAAGATGACCATTTTGCCTTTGAAAATGGCCAAAAAGTGTTTCGGTTCTTTGCCCATGGTCACTCTCACTTGAACAGGCGCGCCACCGTACATGTGGTCCATATCGATGGCGTGAAGCGCAGACGCTGCCAGCTCATCCTGTGTGGCATGGCGACCCTTAAAAAAAAAAGCGCTTGATGATTTGAGCTTGGTTCGACCAATGACGAGGCAGGACGACAGACGTGTTAGCGTCGGAGCTGCACCTGCCATATGTAGAGCAAGAAGCTCTGCTTGTTGTTCACCAGGTAAGAGTAAAGAATCAAGTAACAGTCTCCGCCATAGAAGTAGCCATGACGTTGAGGGTCCACGGGCACCAGCTCCAGATTTTCAATTCTCCAAACCTAAATGCAATTGTAGTCATTTGATAATCTTCTTATTTGTAGGTCCTCAAACTGAATTTTTGAATATATATATATATATTTTTTTTTTTTTTTACTGTCACAACCTACATGCCAATGCTATTAGGCAAGGAATGATGAATAAATAATAAATGATAAATAATAATAAAAAAATATTATTTACAAAAAAAAAAAAAATTGGGAGGTCTATAGTAAACAAAAAAATTTTATGGTATCGTCCAGCTGATAAAATCTATTGTACTGCATTTTTGCACCAATTTCTGTAAAAATAGATCGTATCTGAATTAACATATTAAATGGAATGTCTGTTGTTGTGTGACATTCAAGCATCACAAGCTCTGACGGCCCAAATGCATTCTTCCTTACAGGCAATCAATTCACGCTAGTTTACGACACCCAAAAAAGAAAACTTATCTTCAGGACATTTGCATTAACGTGACGTAAAAATCGCCTGCTCGTGTTTTAGGCGGCACACATTTTCCACAAACCTCCACTTGACCTGTGCCATCGTCCACCATCCTCTCTTGTGCGGCAATCTCTGGCATCTCGTGCATCAGAGAGATATCAAATTTCTCCTGTGTGACAGTCGCTAAAAAGAAAACGAGTCACTAATTGTGCAATAATTCTTTTACAGTACTTGTGTTTCAGATCATGTCACATACCAACTTTCCCCTTCGTGTGCACTCTGCCCAGGCCTTGAGTTTGGTCCTTCACTGTCCACGTCTGGAACAGCTGCTTGAACAGAGCCGACTCGGCGCCGTCACTCATTACCTCCACGTTTGTCGTGCCGGGATAATTTTTCGCCTTGATAAATTCCTATGTAGTCAATTACATCGTGAGAGGACGTGACTAACAACAACAATAACAGAAAGATGGATGGATGTGTGTCACTCACCAAAGCTCTCGCAATGGCCATCTGCCTCTCAGATTTATTTGCCTTCTTCCCTTTCCATACAAACACTTTTGAGCCACCGTGATCCAGGATGTAGCAGTCCTGTATACATTTGACCAATGGCTCTTCGTTTACTACCTCAACTACCATCATGATCAACATTAAAATATAGTAGCAGGCCTAGGCGGGCATCAAATGAGGCTGGTTTTATCATTTAAAAGTATACTGTAAGAAATTGTAAAATCAACACTGATGATAAAATTAAATTTAAAAAACGCTTGCGCTTTGTTATTCAATTACAATGTGTTGCACATAAAAGTAATAAAATACATGTAAAAAAATGTACTTTTTTTTTTTTTTTTAATTTACATCAAACAGTATTTCTCGCACGCACCACTAGAGGGAGTCAGAGAGATTCACTGCATTGCAGAATAATATACAAATTTTCTTTTTTAAATTGGTATTATGATTGATAATATGCAACCAAATACTGTATTTTGTAAGATTAATTAAAAGAAATGTAATTTCAAAAGTGTTAATTCAAAACAAAAAACGTATACAAAAATTTTAAATACATTTTAATTCATCAATTTTAAGGATTAAAAACTGAAATATTACAGGACTCTTGTTCGTTTGAATACTTGGTGGTCTGAATTCTCGCCTCCTTCACATTCTACTGCCCTTTAAAGTCAAAGAAAGCAACTCACATTATTGTTGAGCAGTTCCTGAACCAGAGGTCTGCGAGCAACCTCTACGACCTTCATCTGCCCTTTAGCATCTGACACACTGGAAAAAGTGCACACAGAGGAATCCTTACACAAACTAGAAGAATAGCATCGCTCTGGGGGGTGAAGGGAGAGCTTACTGGTAAAGAGTGAGTTTCCCCATTTGTTCCATATTAGCGGCTTCATCAGAAGGTCCGTCTGCCAGATGGACGTGCCTCTCCCCAAGAACGCCGATCAGCATCTCCATGATGTCAGGGGAGTTGTCCTCCTCATCACCCTCGACCACCTTGATCTCTGCCCGACCTCCTCGCTCTCTGTCTCGGATGTCTTTGGCCAACAGCATACTCTGAGGGTCAAAAAAGAAATTTTCATCTTCTCATGCAGAACAAAAACTTGTCCTAAGAATGAAAAATGTGAACATTTGAGTTAATACCTCTGTGTACTATTTGTTCTTTGTGTAAAAATGTGGCTCGTTCTAAGTGCTCATAGATAATTGTGCAATTAAAGGGGAAGTCAACTCCAAAAAAAAAAGTCTTTGCAATAAAATGCTCTATGCGCCTTCACTAGTCTCAACACGACATTCTGATTATTATTGCATTCATGGAATACGAGTAAAGCAGCAAAATCCACCCTCAGGCGACGGCCATTTTGTCACTATCGGCTGAAAATGACATCACAGGTAATGACCAATCACGGCTCACCTTTTTTCTGAAGCTGAGCCATGACTGGTCGTTCGTTGAGCCCTGAGTAACTGCGATGTCATTTTCAGTTGACAGGAAGTAGCAAAATGGCCGTCCCTTGAGATGTAGAAAAAACTGGGGGGACTTTACTGCGTATGCCGTGTTTGGACTCCATAGAACAGATTTTTGTTAAGACAATATTTGGGTTGACGTTACCTTTAAAGTACTTTGTAAATAGTATTCATCTAATTTATGTATTTTTGCAGAAATTAATTTTTACTTTTACTTGACATTCACATATTAATAGTTATGCAATAATCTAGTCACCACTACTAAATTGTGTACCAACAGCCAATTTTCAAGAATCTTTATACACGTATTCAGAAAGATTAATACAAACTAAGTACCCAAATGAGCAGCGGTGGAGAAGCACATGAATGCTCAAGATGGAAAATTTCAATTTGAGACAGTTCACATGGAGGCGTGCCATGGTCACGTGCTCACAATAATCTTACTTTAAGTCTTTCCTGTTTGTTGCTCTTCGGTCCATTCCACTGGATGATGGTTTTACCGATGTCCAATAAAAACACATCCCCGAGGTTGAAACTCTTCCAGCACAGCGCCACCTGAAACCAGTTGGAGCAGTGGCAGCGTGTGTACACAAGGTGCTCTGTGCCCCGGTTGTTACATAACCACGCTGAAATCCCGCGCTCACCTCCTTGGCCACCACCCGTTTCCTCCCTTTGACATGAAGCAGCCTCTGTACGTCGTAGGTGTTGATTTCGGTGTGCCTCATGCCTGATGCAACTCCGCCTTTCTTGAAGCTGCAGTATGTGACACATTGTGGGCAAGACTGAGATCATCTAGGTTAAATTCCACCCCTAAATTTTCACTCTCTCACATTATCCCTTGCTTGAAATAGCCCCTGAACACATCGGATTCGTGGTCTTGAACTTCTCTGTGCTGGACCGGCGAGGAGCCCAAATAGTCATCCAACTGTGCGGTGTAAACCGCGGCGGCACCTTGCTCATCCTGAGACGACTGTGAGCCGATCCAGTAGTGGATGTCGTATTGCAGGGAGCTTTTTACTTTCTGGGTCTGGAGATAAAAGCAAAAAAATAAAATAAATGAAAAAAAAATTAATAAAAAAACGCATGTTAACTCATTTATTGCCATTGACGGATACAGACGTCAAAGATCCTTTTTTTTTTTTTTTTTTAATACTCGGCTGGTAGTGATTGAGTTAAAAGAAAAGAACAAGTCAAGTCACTTTGTTTTCTCATCTCAACACCAAAAATGCTAGACTATGAGGACGCTTATCGCTTGTACTTACATAGAGAACAACATAGCAGTCACCCTCATAAAAATGTCCATATGACTTCTCAGGGACTTGAACAAACTCCATTTTCTGTTTCACAAAGAGAGGATGTCTGTTTTCGTCATTACATTGTAAAAAGTATTCATCACTGTTAGGTCAACATGTGAAGGAAAACTTCACAAGTACCTCAATTCTCCAGATTATAATCCCAGGGGTGTGAGTTACGGCTCGAAATGTGTACTCCATGTTGCACACGATTGGGTATGGTCGCTTTTGTTACTTGTTATTTCCGCCTGTTTAAATAAAAACATCCCACATAAGCAACATCAACAAAACCGATACAATATTTAACAAGCATATGCATACTGAACAGTACAAAAAAGAAAGAACATACCTTCTAACAGTTGATCTTGGTTAATTTGGTAACAAAAAGCCTTCTTTCATTCAATGCAGCCAGTGAAAAAAGATTTGCATGTGTTTGCGTGTTTCGGGACTTTTCACAACGTGCTGTCCAATCACTGAGGATGAAACATGACCGTGTAGGCAAATTGGTCAAAAAAAGACATTGACTTGTATTCAAATTTGGACGTACACGTTTCTCCATTGCTCGCTGGCTGTAGGTGCGGCAAAGTTTTTCGACCAAATTTAACTAAAACAAAAAAACCTAAAACGAAAAACATACATGCAGGACTACATTTTGAACTTTGTAGTAATTTCTTCGCCATTTCTTGTTTAAGTAATACTGTATATGCCCAACATGTCCAATAAAAAATGAATTTGAATTATTTCATATTAATGAGCGGTCAGATCCTTCGGAAATAATTGTGCCACACTTTTCATATAATTTTGAGCATGCTTCTCCTTTTACCATGCATACAAAGGAAAGTGAAGTTAACTTTGGTTCAAGGAAAAGTCCATTACTTTTTCCATTTTTCCAGGACGTCTCCTCACATGTGCATCAGCACATAAACGCCCAAGAAAAGAGAGCCTAAAGTTAAGTAACATTTTCAGCCTTGTCGAATCTTAAACGCTATTTATTACTTTACCATTTTTTTTTCCACGAATCCTCGCATGTGCCTCGACTGGAATGAGTCATGCAAGTTAGTGGCCAAAATGAAACGAATGCCACACAAATTCAAGTGAAGACTACTGGAAAATGGTCATGAATCAAAGCATGCGCACCGGCGGGTCCCTTTTTTTAATTCAAGTGGAAAAAATATGGCCTAACAAGGCGATTACTCCTGTCCGCTTTTTGATCTTCGAAGACTGCAGAAGGTGGAAATAATTACAGAACACCAGACTAACCACTCACGCCAACAACTGCGGCCCTCTAATTAAACGTACTGTGATCTGGCAAGGAACAACCTACACGTCTTTCAACCGAACAACGTTCAAATTGTGAATCTCCTGTAAGGTGAAGGCGGGAAGCGAACAAATTATACTCACGATTCCTCAACAGAATGGAACAAAATGCTCAGGATGTCAGGATAGATACATACATTCTCCGACTGAACTTTGGCAACATGGGACTTTCAAGATCATGGACAGAAAGGCAATGATGACATAAAGAGACTCCTTCTCTGATGTCATGCTGCTCACAGACACAAGAAGACATACAGGATGGTGGACCCTGTGGATTTGAAGCGTTTTTGCCAAACAAATGTTTTGGAATTCGAAGAATCTCAATTGATCAGTCATCTAATAGTACCTCTTGTTTTATGTATCACTTCTTCCTTTTGTATTTCAGCATGGCAACAACGCACACTTTCAGAGGATGTTTTAAGATTAATTGATTAATTTGTAATCAGAGATGCAAGTCAAATTTTCTAGATGATTATTTTTTCTTTATGCTGATTCTGAGTCCGTCTTCGTTTTTTTTCTCTAGCACATCAGCTGTTCATAATTATAATAATAATAATGTAATAATCCTGTAATAATCATGTAAGAATCGTGTAATAATCATGTAAGAATCATGTAATAATTACGTACCAATATTATGTAATATAGTCATATTTAGGAATTAAGGGTTAGGTTCATTCCTTTTTCTGAAACATCCTTGCAATAAATTACATTGGAATGGTAAAATCATATTGTGCAAATATTATGGGCCAAACTCAAAAAACAAAAAATTAAAATATCGGGGAAAAAAACTGTGGTTCCCAGAAAAAAAGGTAGGCATTTGTCAAATCAGCGTAAAAAATATATTTAGGGACATACAGTAAATCATACATCAGATAAAAGTGAAAAGCACGGATAAAAAGTTGCTGTTGACCAGTGTTCTTCACTTTGTGCTCCCTTGTTTCCGACATTTGTCATCAGGTAGAAGCTAAAAAGGAAACAAGGGGAAGAGTCTTTTCTCTTCCATCTCCACCAGATGTTCTTAGCCCCTCCCATCTCGCTCAGCTGGACATTCCAGCCCACCTCTGGGAATCCGCCGGCTCCTCCACACACTCGCCAGTCTACGGGAGCAGGAGCAGACATAATGAGAGGACTCGTTGTCTTCGTCAGTGCGCTGTGCTTGGCCAGCGCACAGCACCAGGCCCTGATTGACTACTTGGAGCGCCGGCTGCTTGCGATTGAGGTGAGTCTTCTATTCTCTTCTTGTGCTCCACCAGGAAATTTCCAGAAATAGGGCAAAGGCAATGGAATGCAGATGTGCGCCTGTGGAAAACGCCGCGTCCAAAGATGCACGATGTTTATGTTCCATTCATCCACTTTTGACATAGAGAGGACATTAAAAAAAGATGCAAAGCAACAGATCATCCATCTTGTCTCTATTGTTAAAATAGCAGAACAAGATCGAATTGCAGGAGGATTTATCATTTATCAGTCAGATCAAGGAAGTTGTTACCACCCCATCAATATTCTGTGTGGAAAGTATGCAAAAAGTCCATTTGGGTCTGGAGACTTGTTATCCTTTAATGGTATCGTCACTATACCACTAAAAGGATAACAGCTTGGCGTCAAGGAAAATTGAAAATGCTGTTCATGTTACTTTGAATTTAGAACGTGGAAAATCCATGTAAATATTGAGCTTTGACATTCCTCGCGCTATGTTTTACTTGTTAAGCCTCCTCCTCTACCGAGGTAAAACCTCAGGTTGCTAAAGCTGTGTTTTTTTTTCTTGACTGAAACGTCATGACCGTATCAATACTCCTCTCTGGGAATACTTTGAAGCGTGTTCTTCATTTTACAGGACCGCATCTCCCTATGGCACGAACAGGCCAACCGCTACGCCTCGGAGCTGCGCGAACTCAAACAACATGTGGTTTCTCATCTCGAGAACCTGGACAAAGAGAAGGAGACGCTGCGCGTGAGCCTGGACGGCATGGGGACGCGAGTGGACCGGGTGGAGCGTGAGCTGGACTACTTGGAGAGCCAGAACGGTGCTCAACCGTGCGTGGATGTGGACGACGAGCTGATCGAGCAGCAGGTCACTCAGGTGCAGGAGAAGCAGAAGAGCAAATACTTCAAACTCACGGGTGAGATTGTGCTTCTGCCAGTTTTTAGGGGAATAAAACTAAGAGACATCTTCACATGGCACAAATCATGTGAAATATTTGAAAAAAAAAAAAAAAAAAAGAAGTAGCCTGGTGGACTACTGGTTATCACTAGAGAGCCAGCTGCCGCACCAAATAGGCTTCAGCACAAGCACAACATGCAGTGTTGATTTATTACACATCTATTATCAGACCACAGCACACTTTTCCACTCGGATGAGCTTGGGCCCAGAGAAAGCGGCTTCCGTTTGTAGATGGAGTGAGGAACTGAATTAGCTGACAAATATTTTCTGTCGCGTTCCTTAACTTACGGGACCAGATATTTACACAATTATGCCGAGGGTTTTTTTTAATTGCAGTGTCCAAGGTCAAGTATATATCCAGATAAATATTGAATTGAGTTAAAATCCTTTCCATTGAACAGGTAATGAATATTTAGGTTTAATATTAAGAAAATAATCCCATGGTATTTTGAAGGGAATATTGCGGTTATGTTCAATTGACAATTCTTCCATGACGCGATCGTGTATCTCCGTTCCTTAGACTGCAGCGACATGCTCTCCACCATAAAGGCCATGAAAATCTTAAAGAGAGTCGGCGGTTCCAAGGGAATGTGGACCAGAGACACCGGCGGGGCAACTGGGAAGGTCTTTGTCTTCAACGGAACCGATGAAGACACCATCTACGAATTTTCCAACGTGCAAGACTTTACTCGTTCGCAGGGCTTGTCTAATTCCCGGCAGCTGAAGCTTCCGTCCACCTGGCGGGGGACGGGACACATCGTCTACAATAATCACGCCTATCTCATCGTTCAGGCGGATGACTTGACGTTGGTCAAATATGACTTGAGGGACAAATCTGTGACCGATAGCGTGGTGTTCCCAGACCAGGACTACATCCCAGTATATAGCCTGAGCCCTGAAACGGTGATAGACCTGGCTGTGGATGAAGAAGGCCTGTGGGCCATTTACTCGACACGTCAGAATGAGCAGCACATCTCTCTGGCTAAAATAGACGCCGGCTCGCTGAGCATGGAGCAGACGTGGGACACGAGCTGTCCGAGACAAAACGCAGAAGCCGCCTTTGTCATCTGCGGCACGCTGTACGTGGTCTACAACTCGGAGCAGCCGGGCCGCTCCCACGTCCAGTGCGTGTTTGACGTCAACGACATGGTGAGCAATGACGACGTGCCGCTGGTTTACTTCCCCAAGCGTTACGGAGCTCACGCCGGTCTCAAATACAACCCGCTGGAGCAGCTGCTCTATGCTTGGGATGACGGCTACCAGATTCTCTACAAACTTGTCATGAAGAAGAAACTAGAGATTTAACACAAGAAAATCCCAAACCCACATTGTGGTAGCTAAGAAGTAGTTTTGGCCACACGGCATCGTGTGAGCCCACTGGCCAGTGGGGTTGACACACTTTTTGTGTCTTTATACTGTAACAATGCGTTTACCGTTCAGTACACTCATGAAAGTGTCGATTTCTTCACATTGTGACTTCTAACTGCTGACAAACTTCTGCACCAGAGGGATCTTGTACTTAATTAATTTGGCTTTTATTATTCTTTGAAATTTCTGTCAACTTCTGTTATGATTTTGATTGCAATTTTTTTCCCACCATTCCATTTTCACTCACTAAACAGTAAAGTCAAACTTTTGCTTCAGCTAAAAGTCGAAATATCTGCAGGAATATCGGAAGTTCTTACATGAGCAGTGCTTTGTCCTGATGAATTTTTGCCTGGTTGTGATTAGAGCTCATAAAGGCAAAGCCAACTCAGCCTGATTGAGATATAGTTTACTTCATCTAGTTATAATGAAATACAAACATGTGTAATCCCCCCTCCGAGTTGGCCGGTGTGTTCCACGTAATCAAATGTGATTGCGGTGATCACAACAAACATTTTCAGTTTAAGCACAAAACTACATTAGATACTCTTTTTTTTTTTTTTTTTTTTTTTTAGATTTGCTAGCTGGCTAGCACTGTTGTGTTTCCTTTACACTGTGGATTTCTGTGAACCAAGTCTGATCAGGTTTAGTTGTTTTTCACAAAATAAAATTGATAAGTACCAACTTGTCATACCAATTTGTTATTAATCTTGGTGATTTATCATAAGAAGCCAATTTTAAAATCGGTAAACATAAAGGTTTTGTATTACATTGAAAACTTCAAAATGGATTTTATTCCTTCTTAGACGTTTTCACTGTTTTGAGCTGCAACTCTGGTTTCCATCCAACAAGACAGGAATGAAAATAAATTGTTGCACAAAATGGCAGACAATGAAAATACTGACTGAACCCCAAAAGTTCTATAAACAGGTTTATTTTTTTTTCTTCGCAACTGTTAACAAGCAATAGCCATGAAAAAGGGCTCATCAAGAGCAGCTAAAATCTAGCGTATGAAAGATGTGAGAGCCCACCAGACTGTAAAAAATCTGAACATAAGGCAAACATTGCAACATTAACAGCATATGTACAAATATGAGAAATAAAAAGACACTTTTGTTGAGTACTTATGGCAGGAAAATCGAATAACCAATAAAAGTTGGTATTTGCACTATCCCGAAAACTTGTGTGCGAACAATTACTAAATTCTAAAATTTGGGCACCCGTAGGCCAAAACACAAATTTAAAACAGGTGTTTGGGCACAAAACTACAATGTATCTAATGTCTCTGAAGAATGACATACATTAGAGGGTGAATATGAACAATGGCAGGTACAGAACAACTTTAGGACTGACGAACAGATGAAAACATCTCGAAACAGTTGTTTTGAAAGGATCAAATAACATTCAAAAGCATACCAACTTCTTCTTTCTGAACCTGCCATGAAGTGAGGTCTCTCATAGCTTATTGCCATGAAAAGAACTTACGTTTTTTGTTTTTTCACAATTCAGAGTCTCAGATGAGGAAGAGGCATGGTGACGTCACGGAAGAAGCGATGAACAAGTGCGTTCTTGGCCGATAACCTTTTGTTTGGATCGTAGTGTAGCATTTCCTGAAAGACAAGTGATTTAGTCACAAATTGACTCCGTGTAAAAACTGGGCCCGTTTAGCTCAACACAAAAGCTACTATTCTGTCTGCATGAATGGCAACAAGCCGATACACAGTTTCATTGTTCCTTCTGCTATCTAGTGGAAAATCATATGTAGTTAATTTAAAAAAAAAAAATGACAATGAGTCATATAGTTTTTTTTTTCACTATCCTGAAAAAAAATAATTAAAAAAAAAAGAAAAAAAAAAAAAAAGAAAGGAAATTATTCTCACTCGTAGCAGATCTCTTCCATCCTCATCCAGGAGAGGAACCACTTTGGCAAGATCCTGGCGGGCCCAGTTGGGGAACGACGGTTTGTAGTCTGGCATGGAAGTGACTCCGGGCCACGTGGCCTCATCGGGGGTGCCGAGGGTGCGGAAGATGCGGAAGAGCTGGTCAATCTCAGAATCGCCGGGGAACAGGGCCCGTCTTGTGATCTATGAAAGAAGAGATTTCACTAAGTGGCAACAAAGTGCGGAGATTTGAATAGATGGTGCGCAACACCAGCAATTTGGGGGGGGGGGGGGGTGCAGGAAACGAAAGCAAATCTGGAGGAGTGGAAATGAGCTACTGAAGTTCTGTGCCATGCTGCAGAGGGCAGCGCAGGTCAAGGCCGTTGAGATTGAGAATGCAGGTTTAGTTCCATGACAGAAAGAGGAAAAATAAAGTGAGGGTCATCTAGGAAAATCCTCAACTGGATAGAGAAGATTAGCATTATGTTCAGAGCCAGATTTTACGGCAGATGGAAAACATGAACAAAACAGAAAAAGAGGATATTTCCACATTGTCCAAATGTGATCCCAAGAAAAAGAACGATTGTTTTTTCACGAAGTTTGATGACAACAGCTCTCTCAATGTTTGTGCCTTTTGCTCCGACGCCATCGTTCTATTAAATTGAATATTGTTGGGTCCACAGTGACAACTGGGGTGAATTTATGCATCCCCCCCTTTTTTATCAAAGTCAGCACAGGCCCAATTTTTCTGGAAGATTTTCCTCCTCGATCAGCCCAGAAAGCAATCACGGACGAACCATCGTAAATGGCCCACTTGTTCAACATTTAATAAAACAAATCCTGAGGAAACGGAGCAAACGAAACGAGAGCCAATCAGGAAAAGACCTGCTCAGCACAGAAGCCAATCATTAGCCTTAGCTTCTCGTATTTCTTTCTTCTTCCGTGTATATCATGTTGCCTCTCACAGGTCGTTGAAAGTCAGTGAAATGATTGTGCCCGGCGTACTTTGCTGGTCATCTTGAGTACGCCACACAGTCTAAGAGCAGGAAGTACACACCATTTTTTTTTTTAGCTTTTCATGTGTGGAGCCTCTTAAAAACAGCCAAAATGTTTAAAAAAAATTGTTAAATAATATCATCTGTCATGCCGATGTTCTTCAGGCCACAAAAACTGAAAACTGAATCCACAGGACTTCTTCATTTTGCCTTACTCCAGCCTATCGACGGAAATATTAACGATCAGTAAATCACGACCATCCCCAAATAGAGACCATTACCATTTCAGCAAAGATGCAGCCTAGACTCCAGATGTCGACAGCCGTGGAGTAAAACTTACAGCCCAGCAGGATCTCGGGTGCTCTGTACCACAGCGTCACCACCTGACACACATACGGGACACTTTGTAAGAAGAAAGCATGAAGGAAAAAGACGTGAGGCGTTCACCCCCACTGATACAGAACCGCATTCCCTCATTTACCTCGTGCGTGTACGTGCGCACGGGCACGCCGAACGCTCTCGCCAGGCCAAAGTCAGCCAGCTTGATCTCACCCTTAGCATTGATGAGCAGGTTCTGAGGCTTAAGGTCGCGATGGAGAACCCTGTGGGAGTGGCAGAATGCCAAGCCTTGCAGCAGCTGGAAGAGATAACTCTACACACAACGGAAATTAATTTGTGTTCAGTCATATCCACAACAGTAAATAAATCCACTAAAGAGGTCGATCAACGCATACCTTAATGAGAGCGAGCGGGATACCAGTGACCGTGGAAGAATCCATAAACTTCTTCAGATCCTGGTTGAGGAACTCAAAGACAAGGTACAGCTTGTTCTCCGTGTGGATGACATCGTGCAACCTTAAAAGCGTCAGAAAATTTGTAAAACTTTGGAAATTAGACAACATTGCATGCAGCGATTGGCGCTTACTTGACAATATTTGGGTGACTGAGCTCTTTGAGGAGGGAAATCTCACGGATGGCAGTGCTCGGTACACCTTCAGTTTCCCTGAGTGGAAAAAAAAAAAATTTGAATATACTGCCACTTTGCCGGAGCTCCTTTGAATACTGTGAGTATTCATCTGGGTGTCGCGTTTCATTTAATTTGTCTGAAAATAATTATTTATTTACTACAAATCAATCTTTGGTCATCTATCTATGCCTGCGACACTGGCAGAACGTACATAATGAAATTGCCTATCCGGCTACTGCTGGTCATACAACAAACTAAATTCAAGCATTCTGAGTAAGTAAATTGGTAAGAAAAAAAAATACTAACGAGCTTAGAATTTTAGTTTACTGTATTGTCTTTTTGTGACATTTTTGTTTGGCGGTCCTGTGAGATTTTTCTAATGTAAAATATGTAGGTTGAATTAACATTGTGGAACACGACGCTGGGTCACTTTTGCTGACACTACAATAAATCACATTATAGTAAATTAATTTTGTAATATTAGTCTTAACACTAAAATATGCAAATCATACAAAAACATTTTTAGTATGACTGTATAAACAATCTGGGAAAAAGTAACACTCTATTCATGCTTTATAGAGCTTATCCTGCAAAATTATGTTGGTGACGTGTTAACCAAACATTGAAAAGCAAAGAAATTAAATGTTTACCTCATGGTATATCAGTGATTCTCAACATGTCGCTCTCAGGCCCTCTCTAGTGATATTTGAAAGATTTACTGCTCGAGTACAGTTCAGTTGCATTTAATTTTTTAGTACAGTGTTCCTACACGGAAACACGGTGTTAATGTTCAAACTGTGCATAATGTTACAGTGACTCGCAATAGTATTATTTTTAGGAGCACTTTGACCTACTACGCTACTGTATTTCACGGTTGGTCGTTATGGTGTGAGGATTTTTTTATTTTATTTTTTTCAGGGGGCACTTTCTAATGAAAGTAGTAATTCCATCCTTGCTTTTGAAGTCATCTTTTCTTTTTCTTTCGTTTCATTGTTTAATCTTGTAGTAGTCCGTTAACGTGTATCCGTAGCTCCATAAATCCAAAACGGATACTCTATGATTTGGCGTTACATTACACAATTTAGCAGTAAGCTTATAAATACAAATGCTTTGAACTTCCGACCAATATTTCCCTCGGTGTTGGGGGAGCAGCATCCCATCAACACAAAGCCCCCACCCAGGAACCATCCCAGCTGACTTACGTGTCCAGCCTGATTTTCTTGAGCGCGACCGTTTCTCCCGTGTTCTTGTTCTTGGCTTTGTACACCACCCCATAAGTGCCCTCTCCAATCTTCTCGACCTTCTGGAAGGAATCCATTTGCCGACGTTCGGCCGGTGTTCGCCAGGGACGTCACGGCTCAAGTTAGCTCAAAGCTGGCTCGCGTCTTTTTGTGTCCACGCTAACAACCAGCGCGGACATTCACCCAACTAGTTCAAATTCGCCCGCGTGTCCCGCACACATGCGCAAAGCCGCCGGAGAAAAGAGTTAGACCGAGCGTAGAAACAATAACTCGGGGTCAAATGAAAGGCTAGCTTGCTGGTCAGCGAGTTTATTCGGATGGTATTAACTAAAAGCGGGGAATTGAGCTCCGTGTGGCGGTTGTTGTCGTCCAATTGCAAAACACAACCAACACGGTAACGTTTCCCGCGTTGCCATACTGAGCGCGCGTTTTAGTGTCTCACACATACCGATTGTCGCAGGGCCGGTGTTTGTTTAAAATGCAACCGCGTCTTCATCGACTTTCTTCGTGTAAGGTATTTATAAATTAGGCAAGTGTGTTTTTAAAGTTGTTTTATTTCCCACGCCTTGTCGTGTGAGTTCAGATAAGATAACTGACTTTAGTCGCGGTAAAAAAAAACAACTCGGCAGTAAGTGTCGCATGGTCTAAAATCAAACGCCTACCGGCCTCACAGGTCACGTGATGTGGTGACGTGTGAGGTTGTCAGTGCGGTTTGTTCTGTTTAGTTCAGACTGGACACATTCCACAGAGCTGTAACACCAAAATAAAGAAGAAAATATAAAGTAAGAAGTAAGTGTTTAAAAAAAACACATTGACACCCTCATATCTAATGTTTGTCCTTTCGTAAAATTATTATTCTCGCTGCTGGCTGAAGTACTAAGATTTTTTATTTGTGCTACACGGGCTCCCACTAGTGGTACCCGATAGAATCACCAAATTATAGACAACAAACATTTCCAAAAAATGAGATGAGAAGGAACTTGTTCTCATGCATACAACTTGTTTTAAAGCTTTACAAAATATATTGCAGAAACACACACGCACACACTTTTCAAGTTAAATTAAGCTTTTAGGAACTGTTTGTCTTCAAACATGTATTTATGTACATTTTTTGTTTCAATTTAGCTTGTGTGTGCCATAATATTATTATTAATATTTATTTAAGGACATATTTCTTTTTTATATTTAGGCATAGTGTTACTGTTCAACTCTGCAAAATGTTACAGTGTCTTAAAAAATACAAACTTTTTACTACTACTACTACTACTTTTTAGTAATAAAACTACCTCTTTTTGTAAATAAAAAATACTGTTATATTGCACTTTAAATTGGTCCTCATGGTGCAACTTTGAGAGCTAAATATTTTCAGATGATGCTTGGTGATAAAAGAATAATAGCATACATTTAATGTAGATATTTCCTGGAAAGTCCAGAGGAGCTAATGTTGCACTCTTAATGGTATGTGCAGTCAGGTGCTCTGGGGGAAGAATTTAGTCTGAACTCGTTGTTTAGCACATGAGAGGTCACATGATGCAGAGCAGCCTCACAGTCTGGCTGGCATGAGACTCTTGGGAACGAGTAACTGTGATGAAGTACCAATCACCATCATGTACTCATAGAAAATATAATGATTCTACTTTCACTTAGTGGAGGACATTGCTGTGATATGTACGTTCTCAGGACACATCCATGCTCCTATATAATGTGATTATATTTATATATTTATATTTAAAAGTGCTTTTCTGTATTATTTTTTTACAATAAAGGTTGAGTTACCATTCTTCACGCTTTCTTTAGAAAAAATAAAATAAATAAAAATCACAATCGGCCCTATTTTAAAGCTTAGGCTGACCATTTTCACCCTTCATCCCACAATTTTATGTAGAACATGCCCATTTTTAAGGGCTGAGAGGATCTTTTTTTTTTTTCCAGCTACCTTGTGTTGGAGTATATGGGCAAAAACCTCTGGGCCTTACTCAAAGTCTGGATCGTTTTAGAGTGAATTTTGTCTTGCCTATAATCCATCCAGTATTAATGAATACTTGTTTTCTTATGAATGAAACTACGTCAAGAAGGAGAGATGTCCTAGTAACTGGAGCACGAGTGTGTCTCTACTTCTGGTCACCGATTGTAAGAGTTGCCTGAGGTGGACAACCATGGTTCGGAAAGATGGCTTTGGAAATAAATGGAGTCTATTGATTTGCCATTTGCCCGATCATCTTGTGACACCCATGCACACATAGTTGAAAAGTCATACGTCACACACACGCATGAGATCTTCATATGCAGGAATGGTGCTACATCGGGGCTAGGGTGGGACTAGAGCCCCGTTATAAATCTGTGTAGCCCCAGGTTAAGCTCCTACAGAATTTTATTTGAAATCCTAAAATATATTTATAAACTATTTTATTGGCACCCATACGTATCCGTCAAGCCCCTCTTTATCCTCGGGAGTGGAAACAAATCCAAGAGTGGACCCGGGTAATGTGAGCAAAATTATCAGTTGATTTTTCAGGATTAAAACATCATTTGAATCTTGGAATAACCTAAAAGTCTCAATTGCTGTCACAGTGGGATCTATATATTCAAATTTTTGCAAAGTCGTGACACACTTTTAGAGAGATAAAAAATACATTAAATAAAATGTTCTAAAATAGCCTTTGGATGTCATAATTTCAACCTTAACTACACATGTTTACATTTTCAAAGGGCCTTTACAAACATGTGATTAAGAAACCTAGACAACCACTTTAACAAATAATTAAATCAATAAATAAATATAAATATATATATATATATATGACTTTTTAAATATTATTATAATTTTTTTATTCATAATATATATACTTACGCTGCTGCATAGTTCATCGCACTAGTTTAGAATATTGTATGTTGGTACCAACTGAGGGCCTCCTAAAATTATTTACTTGCTGTTTCCCAACGACCCATAATTTATCCACTCGTCTCGAATCACTAGCTTTAAAAAAAAAAATAATAATAATAGTAATTTGTACAAAGCACAAATTAATTTAAAAAAATGACTCAATTAGTGGGAGTGCAAATGAAAAGTTGCCCAAAAGGGGGCGGGGCCTGTTTACAGCCCAGCAATGATGTCAGAGGGTAGAAGAATGTTTATGATAATTCTGGTTCAGGAGCTTCTTAAAGAGAGCGAGGGGACTTTTCCAAAGTCTCTTTGGGTGTTTCATTTGGGCTTAGGAGGAGCTTGGTAAAGGAACGAGACTCACAACCTAAGACAGGATGAAGACTCTGGTGCTTCTGCTGCTGATGGCTCTGGCCTTGACGGCTACCACTGCACAAAGTAAGCCAGATCATTCATTTTGTACAAATATGTGCTTAAATACTTTCTTCTTTTGTAAACCCACAACATCATCTATGCCACTGATATGGTTCTTAAGTAAAGATAAACAAACAGGTGTTGTTAATTACCACGACTAATTTGATTCCGCACATGATATCAAGCATGTCAGTCTCATTAATTATACTTGTTTGGACAACAAATTAAGTGGAAAAGTTAAACATTTCACGCCTTGTGTCACGCTGGCACAACCAAAACATGTCACAAGATAGATAGATAAATAGATAGATACAATTAAATATTTTTAATGTAAAAATCCACTATTCATATTCATGTTTCTTTTTCAGTGGCAAGAAACTAACTAATCTTCAAAATGGGAAGTGCAGAATTTGGCCCACAATATAACAAGATTTTTAATCCTTGAAATAGTTGCTGATTTTTTTTATCAGAGATTATATTGATATTTAATTCCTGTGTACCTTTTTTAACTAAGTATATTTGAATGTTAACATTCCAAGATATAGACCTGTCCTGTTATTTTCAAAATAAAATGTATTGACGGTCATGGTTCAATAACTGTGTAAATATAACCTTACTCTTATTATCTGGAGGGGCATCAAGCACAATTTGTCAAACTGAAGCAAATACACACACACACACAGACGTAAGGGTGTGGGATCGCTCACGGAGGGAAGATTACTGATGTTGCTGCTCAGCTGATGGTCACATGAAAAGGCTTGAGGGGGATTGCAGGTCGTGTGATTTGCACCACTTCAATCCCCCGCCCTGCTCAACTCCAAAATCATTGACCACTTTTTGTTCTCGTTGGCCTCTAAAGGCAAGCAGGTGTCAATAACTGATTAGGTTTAACTACATTATACTGATATATGGTTTGAAAATATGGTTACCGACCGGTTGTAGTTTTATGTCGTCAAGTATCATTGTGTTTCATTTTCACAATATTTACATAGAACGTTTATTACAATATATTCAAATTTCTACTGATTGCTTTTAAGTCAACGATCCTTTTTGCAGTGTCTCGAAGTCAGTTCACACGTTACCGCTCATGGAACTCCCGCATGTATCCCGTGTGGAAGGATGGCGACTCAAGATTCAGAAATTGTTGGTCTGGTAAGGATGATAATTTGCTGTTGAGAAGATCTTCAATTCATTCTCTCCTACAACCTGAAGTGATCGTTTTGGACTTGGTCTCGTTCAGGTGGTGCAGTCACATTTGATCTGAAGAACGACGCTCCCACACTACTGGGGGCAAAATCCACTTTTAGTATTAATCTGGTTTTCCCTCCAAACCAAACTGTGCTCGCCGATGGGCAGGTGGTCTGGGCACGTAATTGCACCATTGATGGTGAGTCCGTCAGTCGTGAGATCTTGAAGTCGATCTGATTCGACATTCACGCCGCTAAATGAAAAAAATCATATTTGCAGGTCAACAATATCAGGCAGGCCAGGCTGTGTATGCAGACCAAAGCAATGAGTTGACTGGACTTTTCCCCGATGGCACGCCTTTCACCAGGACCGGGGACAGGAAGCCCCGCTATGTGTATGTTTGGAAGACATGGGGTAAGATAATTGCAGCAAAAAAAATATCAAACCATGAGATTTAAAAAAAAATGAAACTACACAGGCTACACTAATCTCAGGTTAAACCAAATAACCATTCAAGAGAAGGGAGACTGCCGCCAGTCCAACCTGACACTTATCACTACTACTATTAAAATAAAGCAATTATGGCAAAATCTATATCATCATACAAAATTATTTCCTGTTGATTTAATGTTATTATTATTATTATTAATTTAATTTAATTTAATTTAAAAAATAGCTTATTTTAGAGAGGTTTTGATCCTAAAAAATATCTCCACACAATAAAAATATTTCCAATAATTTAAGCAATATCTCTCTCTCATATTTATGATGACATGTTTCAGGAAAGTACTGGCAGGTGGCGGACGGTCCGTCCTCTTCGCTCACCATCTCAACAGATGATGTCTCCTTGGGTTCCTACAGCATGGAAGTCGTCATCTATCACTGCCGTGGAAAAAACAAGTTCATCCCCCTGGGATACGCCTTCACTGTCTTCACCATCACGGGTGACCCATCAAATCAGATTGAACCATTCTTATTTTATCTTATCTTATCTCTCAAGATGACATCTGTGCTTTATCTCCGCATCATCAGACCAAGTTCCCTTCACTGTATCGCTGGCTCAAGTCAATGACATAAACCAAGACGACTCCAACTTCATCCAGAACCGAGCCATTGCTTTCAGCGTGAACCTTCATGATCCCAGCCAGTACTTGAGCAGCGCCGATATCAGCTTTAGCTGGGACTTCGGAGACAGCACCGGAACTCTGATTTCCAGGGAACGCACTGTCACGCACACATACCTGGCAGTCGGAACCTTCAAACCTCATGTGGTCCTGATGGCGAACATCCCCATTGGTTGCGTAAACCCCTCTGCTGGTAAGATTTGAAATGTGGAACTGTTAACACTCACGGAGGTGTGTCACAAGCTATAACAAACGGTTCATGAGCAATATTATGGGTTTTATGAGCCCAGTGGCGGGCCGTGCATTTCATACGTAGGCCTTCAGTGAAGTCCTACTTAGTCGGCTTGAATAAATCCCCCTCATATTATTTATCACACCACAGCTGGAGAAATAATGAACAGAAAGACACTTATGCACTACCAAGCGAGTGTTGGACGACGTAGCTTCTTTTAAAAAGTCCGACTTGAAATTGTGTCGCAAGTGTATCTGCAATTAAATCCACACTTTTCCCTCCTTCGGCCATTGTGGTTTAAAAATCAAGATTTCAGATTTACGATCAGTCCCCAGTTACGACTTTCTGGTGTGTTGATTCAGCACAGCGCTGCCCCCTCACAAGTGAGTATCCAATCACAAGACGCGTTCATCATCTTCAATGCTCTTTTTTGTCAGGAGTTCCTGTTGTCGTTGTGACCCCAGCAGCCGACCCAGCAGCGGCAGATGCACCTGCCCCGGATGCTGACCCAGCAGCGGCAGCCGACACGCCGGTCCCTGATGCCATTCCAATCGAGGCATCTGAGCAGCCGGCCGAAGCCGCAGATGATACAGAGTCCGCAATTGATGGAGGAGCAGCGGAAGTAGAGGCCGTCACAGCAGCGCCTGCACCAATTGACGCAGCCGTTGCTCCAGCAGAACAAGATCCAGCTGCCACTGCTGCTTCAGAGATTGACGTTGTTGCTGAGGATGCTGCTGCCGGCGAGGTGGCCACGGCTGCACCTCTTCAACCTGCAGCTGAAGACACGACAGAGGTTGAAACCGCTGCTGTGGATGAAGCAACAGAGAATGTGGCTGTGGTTGACGCGGGTGCGACCGTCGCCCCGGTCGCAGAGGGAGAAGAAACCGCAGTAGATGTCGCAGCGACAGTCCTCCCGGAAATGGTTGTGCCTGAAGTTACCGTGGCGGCGGAAGAAGACGCTGTGGTGGCTGCTCCTGCTGAGGATGCAGGAGAGGTGATACAGACAGAAACAGAACCCCCCGCGGCCAATGTTGAAGACCCAGCAGCTACGGAGAGTACCGCTGTAGAAGAAGCAGAGGCAGCGGATGCTGAGGCAGAAAATACTGAGAATGACAATGATGTTGCTCTTGGTACAGTAGATCCAGGAGGTGTGTAAAAATATAACATTGTGCCACATGATGCCGTAAAACTAAAGTATTTGCTTTTGAACTAATATTGAAATAAATATGAAATAATAATAAAATGAAATAGTATTGAAAATCAGCGAATAGGTGAATCCGTCAATGCCAAACCATGAGTGTGCTAAGGTTAAGTGAGTTTGCATAGCCACTTGTTGCTAGGCAGAATTTGTGCATTTCTGCTCTAAATTCACGCAAAATCTGAATTTTGAATGATAGAATGAACGTTAAAGGGGACGTCAACCCCCTAAAAATTATTTCCCATAATATGTTCTATGTACCTTAACATGGCATTCTGATTAATATTGCGTTTATGGAAGATGAGTTTAGCAGCCAAATCCACTCGTTTTTAGCTATCTCAAGTGGCGGCCATTTTGTAAGTTTCTGCCAACTGAAAATGACATCACAGTTGCTCAGGGCTCAGCCCAATCACTGCTCACCTGTTCTCTGAAGCGGAGCCATGACCCCTGAGCAATTCTTCAGTTTTCAGTCGGCAGGAAGTGGCAAAATGGCCGCCACCTGAGATGTACAAAAAAAGGTGCATTTTAATGCTTAGCTCATATTCCACAAACGCAATATTTATTAGAATGTCGTGTTTCGACGAGTAGGGCAGCACAGCACATAATTTAGAATTTTAATTTTGAAATTTTTGGGGGTGACTTCCCCTTTAAAGATGGAATATATAATATAATAACAATATATGTTCATTCAGGTGAAACATTTCGCAACAAACAATAGAAGAAAAATTCCATCTTATAATACATCATCACATCTATGCACTTCATTAATTCTAATTCCTTCCAAAGAAAATGCACTAAACTACGTAGACTACAAACAGTCTCAATACCAAACCTCCTCTGTGCAACTTTGATTTCAGCGGAAGGGGAAGTCCAAGCTGAGATAGAAACAGATCCAGCACAAGTTGCCCTTGTGGTGGTCAAAAGACAAGCACCAGAAGTTGCAGCCAACTGCATGGTCTACCGTTACGGCTCCCTCGCCACCTCCGTTGACGTCGTCCGTAAGTCATGACACTTGAAAGGATTCTCCGCATGTGTCGCTCAGTAGAACCCGTATGGACTCGTGATTAAAGCTGATCTCTCTTTTTTGCAGAGGGTATTGAAAGTGTCGAGATCGTACAGATGTCCAACGTTGTTTCACTGTCCACTGAGCTGGCTCAAAATGCCGTGGATATCACTGTTAGCTGTCAAGGAAGGTAAGGGATCATATAGAACCATATAAATAATCTGGTGTGCTCAAAAATAGGAGAAAAAATGCCCTAATTTATTCAGAACATGCCACAGTATTATGCACAATCCTGCACATTTGAATTTAATAAATAAAAAATTTTATGAAAAAAAAACTGTCATGCCCATTTTTAAAGGGGAAGTCAACCCCCAAAAACTCTTAAAGGGGAAGTCAACCCCCCCAAAATATTTGCAATAAAAAAATATTTGTGTCTTCACTTCTCTAAATATGGGATTCTGATTAATATTGCATTTATGGAATATCAGTTAAGCAGCAAATCCACCTGTATTTAGCCACCTCTGAGGACGGCCATTTAGTAAATTTCCGTCGACTGAAAATGACATCACAGTTGCCCATAACGGCTAGTGAGGCTGCAAAGAACATATTATTATTAAGAATTTTAAGGGTTGACTTCCCCTTTTAACAAGAATATGTTCTATGAAGGCCCACTAGTCAAAACACGACATTCTGATTAATGTCGTGTTTGCGGAATACGAGTTAAGCAGCAAAAGCCACCCATTTTGAGCCTTCTCAGGGGGCAGCCATTTTGTTACTTTCTCTCAACTGAAAATAACAACAACCAATCATGGCTCAGTTTCAGAAAACAGGTGAGTCGTGATTGGTCGTTACCTTTCCCTGTGTAACTGTGATGTCGTTTACAGTTGACAATAAGTGACAAAAAATGGCTGCCAGGATGGCCGAGTGGTCTAAGGCGCCGCGTTCAGGACCCAGTCTCCCCAGGAGGCCTGGGTTCGAATCTCGAATTTCCCCATTGTGGGACTAATAAAGGTCAAATTATGAAAAAAAAAAAAATAAAAAAAAAAATAAAAAATAAGTGACAAAATGGCCACCCGTGAGATGGCCAAAAAGCGGCGTATTTTGCTGCTTCACTCATATTCCAAAAACTTAATATTTATCAGAATACCATGTTAAGACAAGTGAAGTCACAAAGAACATCTTGATGCAAATCATTTTTGGAGGGTTGACTTCCCCTTTAAGTTGACATCTCTCTGACAACAAACCTGCTTCTGTGAAGGCAAAATGTTTTATTCATCACAGTGAAGTGTTCTGAACCTGATGATCTTTCCTCTAGTTTACCAAATGAAGTCTGCACAGTCATTTCGGATGCTGACTGTATCACACCGGTGGATACCGTCTGCACTGCGGCTACGCCCTCTCCTGACTGCCAAATGGTCCTTCGCCAGTTCTTCAATGACTCTGGCGTTTTCTGTCTCAACGTCTCCTTGACCAATGATGTCAGTCTTGCCGTTGCAAGCGCTCGTGTCAGCGTGGCAGTAGGTGTGTGAATGAAACACTCAATGAAGACACTCACTGATTTAATTATTTACTCATTTGTGTCATTTACGTCCCATCACAGCCTCCGGTGGCTCCCCAGCTGGAACTGCCGCCATAATCCTCGGCGTGATGGTTCTTGCCTGCGTGGTTTGCTGTGTCGGTTTGATGTATAGGTGAGCCACCAGATTTTGGGGCATTAAAATAAAAGCTAAAATCAAGATTGAATAGCTTCACCAGGATTTAAACTTTTGCCACCTGTCAATGATGGGGCAGTTGAGATTTATATACATTTCATAAATTATTTGACAGCTGTAAGTAGACAACTTGGAAGGATTTTTGTCATGCAAAGTGCATTACTGTTCGACATTATAACTTGGAAACGTGGATAGTAACGTCACATTTCTATTAGACCAAGTACAAAAATAATATAATAAAAATGTCATGAAGGGGGCCATGGTTCATGTGGTAGTACACATCGTGAACTTTATTGCAGCTGAATTCCTCACTCACATTTATGCCCAACGATTGCGGGCCTCCTGCCAACTTTGAACAAGATAAGTAGTTGTTTATTTCAAAGGGTCATAAACAAGTCCTTTAGGAGTGCAGTTGTTCACGCAGCTGAGTGGCTCGATTCCCACTCAATTCCTCGTTCACATTTGCTCCAGAATTGTGTGTCAGCCTCTATAGTAAGCTTCGACAAAATAAACAACATGGAAAATGGATATCAAGAAAATTATACTTTTTAAATCTAATTTAATTGGAAAAGCCTTAATGGAACATCTACCCATCATTAAAAATAAATTAAATAAATAAATAAATAAACAAATAAACAAGAAATGAATAAATAAATAAGTAAAAACCCATAAATAAATAAATAAGAAACGAATAAATAAATAAATAAAAACCCATAAATAAATAAATACATAAATAAAAATAAATTAAAAAAATCAAGCCAGCTAGCAAAAAGTCCATTTCACGTTAAAAAACAATAAAAAAAAAACAGCATATCGTCTGCAGAGTTTTTAAAGCTGCTTTTAAATTATGAATGATATTTGATATTCATCTCATCTATGCAGGTATTTATAGCAGCGTTCTCATCTGCGCTGTGAAATCTCATGATCTCTCATCTTTCTATGGCTTCAACCAGGCGCTTCAAGCAGTACCATCCCCTGAGAGAAGACAACAATGGCGGCAGCTCTGCCGTAACGTCAGTGCCTTTGTTGCTGTGGAACCTGCTGATGCGACAGTCGCCCGGCGAGAGCCGCCCACTGCTTCAAGGGAGGGTTGTGTGAATATGTGCACCATAATGTACCAAATGTCTGATTAACATATATTTACCTATATACTCTGTGATCATCTTGAAATACACGCAAGCCAACCCTATTACGAAGATGAGACCAGCTCAACAATTTTGGTGTCTGTGATATTTATTTTGACTTACAATATTTGTGTAAACTAGCCAGAATTGTTGGCTTTTTTGTAAATATAACCTCAATTGGAAAAAAAAAAATCAAGATTTGATCATTTGCAATGTAATGACTTCTCCCATATACCAGTGCACCGGTGTTGTCACGTGAATAAAATGGAACTTTATCATTTAAACGCATCTTTCCCACTCCATTGAGTCTTTTGTGATGCTTACTCACTCATTGTCTCCGTGACGACAACCATATATGCAAATACATCACGCTGAATGCAGTCGTAGTTAGAAGGCGTGCACTTGTTTCTCTTCAATCCACCCGTCCCATCTTAAGCTAATGGGCGGCAATCACGTCAGAGGAATTTGCACCTGATTTTCAAATTACACCTTCTTTCAGGCTATGATGACCAATAAAATTTTGTTTACGCTCTGGTAGGCCACCAAATATCCCACGGACCAGAACCGGTACACAGCCCTGTAGTTGGAGACGACTTCCCACTCCAGAAAAGAACCTCGTAAAATATCGCCAACCATGAGCAACCTCAACACAAAAATGTGTCTGAAATGTCTGCATGTTAGCAACATGCTTGTCACGTGACACACCGCAAAGCTGGAGGAAAGGTTGACGCCAATGTCGGAAAAACATTTCATTAAGGATGCCAAATGACTGGAACAAATATTGTTAGTAAATGATTCTCTTTGTAAAATTGTGCACAAACTGCTTGAGTCAGTTTGCTAATAAAGGATGTTGCGCTTTGTCCTCATGTCTGATTTTATTGATCAGAAGATAATTGAGAAGCATCTGTTATCAGAAGACACCTTGTCAAAGCTAAACAATGACCTCCCTCGCTGTCGTGTCTATTTTATTTTTATTTTTTTTCCAAAATGTGCTCCTACCGATATCTTCCAACACTGCCGCTACCGATCAACCCTTGTTAATGATTGGCCCCTTGTTTTCCATTTTTAACTCCAGACCTGCTATGGTCAGTATTTTGCACAGCAGATTACAACGTCAGCTTGGTTAAACCTGCCGACGAGTCATACGCATCCTCATTCATGCCACAATTCAATCAATGTCAGAGAGGTACTGTCCCATGATTTGTCTGCCATGTCTCCCAAGATCAGATTGACATTTTATGTCATATTTGAAAGCAGTTATCCAATTTAAAGCTCGTTGCGTTTACCACGACATCCATACATGCTGCTTAATAAAGTTCTTTTTCCCCTCAGAGTCAAGACCGTCTTTATATCCCCAGGTTGCTGATATGTAGATCCCCTTTAAGATATGAAACCCGACACACACACACTGCGGGTGGAAATGGAAACAGACATTGTAGCTCGATCCTGTGGATGATTGGATTTATGGTTCCTATTGGGTTTCTCTAGGGAGCAGAAGGATCAATCCATAATGGTGACATCTGGCTACGGGTTGTGTTACTGGTTCAACTGACTCCGCCCCCAAAATCTTTAAACATGCTCTTTTTTTAACGCGTGTTGGCCCTTGCCACACCTAAGTGTGATACATGCTCCAAAGAAAGCCGTACAAATGCACGTTAGAGTGAATTTTTTTTTTTAACCCAAAAAAATTAGAAGACGAGAAGCTAAACTGTGCTGTGAGCAGAGAGAGAGAGGGGCGGGGGGTGTGGGAGGCTTGACCACAAAGCTGGTTGATTAGATTTCAGAAGACCAATATAGACACAAGGCCATTTGCACACAAAATGCCAGACCTCGGTGGTAGAACGCATGTACAATGAGATGGAAGTAAGTAAAAATGTTTTGCCAATCAAATGGCCAGTTAGAGCATTGAATTATTTTTGCACAAATGCTCCCGTTGATATTATCAGAAACAGTGATGAATACAATCGCTATTAAGTTTCTTCGAAATGAAATACTGCAGTAGATATTACATAATGGTGGCTTGTATAAAAAGTAGAAAGCTGAGCTGGTCAGGCCACACCACACCTAGTCAACACTGAGCATGCTCAGAATGACGTCAACTTTCTGATGGGGTGATAGCCCAATTAAAATGACTGTACTGCAGAACACACACACACACACACACACACACACCACACACACGCACACATCAATTGAGAGGGTGGTGAAGCCACAACTCAAATGAACCCATTAACCCAAACAGAAAGCTAAAGGATCAATAATATGTGGAAAAAATACAAAAGTGCATTTTGGTTTTTAACATTAAAAACATGTACAAGTATTACAATGCACGTCAACTTCTTTTTTCTCAGTTTTGTTCAATATAAATTAAAAAGCAAAGCTGTTTCCAGTCATTTGTGATAAGAACACCAAATCATGAGGTGCAGATTCAACTTCATTTGTTGTCACCAAAGTGTGATATCA